>NW_009222312.1:0-4731 GCF_000690835.1 Fulmarus glacialis | reverse complement strand
CCTCGTCCTCGGTCGCAATGTTCCCCCCCCAATGTTCTTCTTTCAAAGATAAATTTCACCTCAAGTTCCTTGGCAAATTAGAAAAATGAGAGACAGTGGGCCAAAACAGACTCCCAATGAGTTACTTGTTCATTGCCTGAAGTTTTTCTTCCTAAAGGAGATTGAACATCTTGGCAAGTCACTATGGGGAATTGTGCAAATTCTGTCTTGCTCTGCAGATAGCACCTGCTTGGAAAGCAGGGTAGGTTAGCTCCTCGGTGCCGCTGTTAGACTGGGATTATCTGCATGATACTTCTGTCTGCACTGTGGGAATACTCTTAATCTTCAGAGTATTCTCTTGCACCTATCCCTATCGTGAAAATTATGAGAGATTGGCTTGGGTTTTTTTCCCCCCCTTGCCTGCCTTTGTATTTTGGGGAGAAAACATTGACAGATCAGAGGTTACGATTGTCAAATTAAATACTTTTTAAAATTGAGTCTTCTGAAGGGTGTAGATACTTCTGGTAGGCATGTTCTGGGGGTGGTGAACTCTTCTTTTCTAATGACTGGGGAAACAGAAGGCGAACTAATGATGATGGTAACAATGGTACAGCTCCTTGGAAAGACAGGGCATACATGTGGGATCCGTGGAGGAGGTGAGAGTTTGCACGCAGCTTGGAAAGCCAAAAAGAGAAGGAACAGCAGCATGGGGGATGCGGAGGCCTGTTTGGCACGTGTTTCCCATATGCTTCAGGCCATCCATCTGAGGAGGTATATTATCTGTGCCAACAGCAAATTGTAAACTGTACCTCTTCAACCAGATTGGTAAGTTCAAAGGAGAAAAGAAAGAAAGCATGCCAAGGCATCTTGGTTTTCATGATCCGTGGTGTTTGAGCTTTTGAGGAATGCTTGAAACCCTTTGATTTCTAGTGGGAGGATCCCACTACATTTTAGTAGTTAAGAGGTTAAAGAAATCCTCTTGGTCAAAATTTCCAGATAGCTTGTGGAAAGATATGTAGGAGAGGTTGAACTCACTACAGTTCTTCTGAGCTTGCACATGTTTGTGAAGGCTTGAGAGACCTGTTCAAGTTCCACGGGGAGGAAGAAGAGGTCCCTTCATTCATCTTACAGAGGTTTTCAAAGAACAGTATTTGCTGTGTGATAAGATGTCCCCTCCCCATCCTGAGTCCCTTGCAAAAAGATTTGAATGAGGATCCAAGCCCAGGAGTACCAGGATGAAATGCTTCTCCTTCCCCATCACTGTTCCTGTCTTTAAATGTAGGCATCACTTCAGAAACCTGTCCCTTAGCACAAAAGGCCAAGTTCGCCTCGTGGAAACTGGGAGATGGGTATGGAAGAGGCACCTCCTGCACACGTTTGACTAACTAATTGGGCACTTCTGCAGGATTAGGACTTTATTAGCAATCTGAAGATCTGTTTTCTTCTGGGTAGGAACTGGGTGGCTGATAGATCTATGCAATCATCTCCATTCCTCCCCTGCGTACAATAGCTCATGTGTCTGAGTCATCACTCTGCTCGCGCAGATGAAGCAAAGCTTAATTTCTTCTACTGAGTTTTTAGCAACTAGAGTTGATGGGGAAAGACTTGCCTTTAGATCTAAATAATTTGTCTACCTGGAAGGATTCTGAAAGGATTTTTATTGTTGAGAAATGTAACATCCCTGAAAGATTTTCATATGATGGATTTTGTAGAGTATCCTGGTCTGATCACCCATTAGGTCTAGTCTGACCACCTTTATATTGCTAGGTAGTTATTTTAACCTATCTACAAAGTTTTGGTTAAGGATTACCTGCCAGAAAAGCATGGTTTCAAGACTTTGAAGGGTCCACCATTGCTAGGTTCATCTCGACTGTTAATCACTCACAGTATTTGTCCGTTTAAGGATATTGTCCCTTTTTCAAACAAAGGGGGTTCCTGCACTCTAATTCCAAAAAGCACATAAACACATGCTAGACTCTAAGTTGTCTGTGGCCATTAGCATGCTACAAGTTAGCAAATACTTAAATGTGTCTTGGATCAAGATTTGATTACAGTCAATACTTTCAGGCACATATCCTGCGGACAGTATGCTCTTAAATGGATCAAAGCATCACCACTTCAGGGAAAATGACAAAATTCTCTATTTTAAAAAAAAAAAAAGGCGGGGGGTAGCTGAGTGATCTTATAATTTATTTTTATTTATTTTATCACTGAAAACTTGAAAAAATAATTTTGAAATTCTAAGTGGCACAACTTTACTGATTTGGAGGGAGTAATTAAATGCCATATGTTAGCACTAACACATAGAAAAGTTGATAATTAATGCAGGCAGCTCCGGATCCAGGTGTGACTTTGACAGATTGTGTGCAAGGGTTTTTCACAGGCTTACAAATAGGGATAAAAAGTCTGTTTTCCCCCCTTCCCTTCTGGATGAAAAAAAAAAAAAACAAAAAAAAAAAACCATTTATACATAATTAACTATTTCTTGATTTGGTCAAAAGAGAAGGCCACTTCTGGATGGAAAATGCACTCTTTAACTGACTGGACTCCTCAAAAATGTATAATAAAGAGATATAATTTTCATTTTTCAGGACAGAGTTTTTCGTGTTTAGAAGAGAGAAAAGGAAAGTTTGTTGAATCTTCAGGGAGATTTCCCATGATTATTACAGGGTTTAATTCTTTTGTAGCGTACAGAAAAGAATCTCTACTCCTTTATTCTCCTGGGTTAGCACAAGCGATCTGATAGAGCCTGCAAGAAATGCTCATTACTGAAGCAAATTGAGTAAAGCTAAAAAATCAGACCCTTCAGGATGTTATTCTGCAAGTTGGCTGTAGTGCTGTCAGAAGGCAGGAGGCTTGGTTTGAAAAAAGCCCCCCCCAGCAGAGGCAGACTTAGTCTCCGATAACCTTTGATGGCTAACGTAGCCCTCTGGATTCAAACACAATACCTAGGCACCCATGCTAGTAATTGCAGAGCTAGTCTTGATGGAGTTACGAGAACAACTCCTCTCATTTTAAAACAGGTATCTGCACCTCGTCACACAGGGTTCCTGCATTCGGGCAAAAGATTCCCACCCCAAGTCCAGCAGGCTTAGCACTGGATGTGTCACACTAACTGTCCTGGCAGCATAGCTAACCTGTGTTTGCAGTATGTTTGGATGGATTAGAGGTGAACTCCATAATTAATTAATCAAGTCTTGCTGGGAGAGGTGAGATCAGTCACTCTTTGGAAGAGCTGATCTCTTGGCATTGACAACAGCCAATTGATGACATTTTAGCTGAGACTAAAAGTGGACACCTAAACTGCAGATGACTAAAGTTAGGCGAGATGGCTTTAGACTGCCATCCTTTCTCCAGCCATTCCCGATCTTGACGCTTTGTTGGGTCGCGTGTGTTTAACGTTGGCCTTCTCATTTTACAGTCTATGGGAGCAACCCAACACGCACAGCCAAATCAACAGGCTTGGCTGATCAAAAGGGAAGTTTGCTAACCTCTAAATACATTTGACCCACACTTCTTGCAGTCCGTTGTCTATTTGATTCTCAAATCATGCGTGCATGGCAGGTAAGAATTCATTTTAGAAAGAAAGGAGAAGTGGCTGACCAAAAATGCAGAAACAAATCCAGACAGCCAGTCTTACAGAAGTGAAAAAGCATTCCATTCTCTCCATAAGAATATATCGTTAAAAACTCTTTCAGCCTAATAATATCAGATGTTCTATCAGATGGAGTGAAAACATGTCATTTTGATCCTGACAATTGTCCCTTTAAATGTTTTTTATGCTGGGCCCCTAGCCAAAAAAAGAATAGCAATTTTCTTAAGCTTCAACACTGATCAGCGCTGACTAATAGCACTGAATGCAGAGCACATCATCATATCAATATGTTTTCTGTACTCTGAGCATTCTTCGTGAAATCTGCATTTTTAAGATGTACAGTACATGGGAGCTGGATGTTTAATTTACTATAAAATCACCCTCAAGCTGAAAACCTGTGAATCATGTTAGTTAAATGGCGTATTTATAGGTTTACTAGCGAAACTGAAGGAGGCCGGTGGGGAGTTTGTCGTCTGCTACTCTTTGGAAAATTAAAACAAAGTCTTCCTTTTTGCATCTCATTTCTTTTGAATCTCCGTGTGAAACTCTTTGGTTTGAATCTTTGTCCTTGCACCTAAGCAGGACAAGGACAAGGGACCTCCTTTGGGATGGGATGCCGTGGCAGGCATTTGTCCAACTCAGCCAGCAGCTGTTTTTAAGAGAGGGTTGGGATCTAGTAAGGGTAGACCTGCACGCTGTATTTCAAGCCTAAAATCAACCCAAATTTAAACTGACTGGTACTAGCTGACACACAGGCAGAAGTTAAGAGGTTCATAACACAGAGCAGAAGGCAATGCTTGGACCCGTGCTTGGCACCAAGGCTTCCCCCAGCCTGACCTCGGTTTGGAGAAATCCATACCTGGCAGCCCAGCTGGGTCCCTTGCCTCATAGCCTTTCCTGCACCCTGGCCATCGTGTGTGGCTGTTGTCGAGGGGACAGACTGGCCAGGGACCTTCCTCAAAGAGATTACTCAAGGCAATGCAGGAATTGTAAGCAGCCAAGTTACGGGCATTCTTTCACCAGCAGAAGTGACTACCTAGACTCTTCTTGTGGCTGCGAGCAAGGCAATTCAGTTTTACCATCCTTTAAATAATTATTAGCAGCATCAAGGCCAATTATGTATTACTGATCAGATGTAAAGTTTCATTGCAAGACAA
>NW_009222311.1:0-2309 GCF_000690835.1 Fulmarus glacialis | reverse complement strand
TTGCTGAGGGTGCACTCGATCCCACTATGCCAATGATGAAGATATTAAACAGTAGTGGTCCCAATATGGACCCCTGAGGGACAGCACTCATCACTGATCTTCATCCAAACATTGAGCCATTGACCACTGAAGAGCACAACACACACTATCTTCGAAGGTCCTTCAGCATCCTAAACACTCCTAGTTTGTTCTTTAGAACATGCTGCAAAGTTCTTCCCTAGGCCACTCTGCATGAAAGGCTGAAGTGGACAAAGGGGAGTTGTGTTCTACATTTGGCATACAAGCTTCATTTGACTTTCTTAAAAGAAGCTTTGAAAGAAGTTTTAAATAGACACTTAAAGATCTATGTTTATACTATGTGAAAGTAATTTTAAATCTATTATGCATGAAGCAGGGTGTCAATATTTGTCTTCCAAGTTAGCAGGGACAGCCAAGTTCTTACCTGGCATATCACAACCTAGTGCCACCTTTTCTACAAAATACACATGTAAAAATTCACATGCGGAGCTCCTGTGTACACTATATCACTTGTTGATTGTTTGCGGGCGAAAAAAGGAGCAACAAAGTCCAACCAGCAGTGGTGAAGTTCTTAATATACTCACCTTCCCCGATAGACAAACTTCATGGGTTCGACTGCCAATGCAGTGGCTACCACATCATCCGCATTGTGCCTGCGCCCACTAACTGTCATTAGGCCATCCAATTTTCCTACCACAAACACCAAATAGTCCTGAAAAGAAGACAGGATTAGAAACAGAGGGGAAAAACCTCCAGACTCCCAGCATTACATGCCTGACTAAAGTATTCTCAAGATCTGTACAAGGTCACTGCCCTGACACAGAATTCTGCTGAATTCAGGGGCATCACTTAAGAGTTGGGAGTCAGGACAAAGCAGGGCCCCAGACAGCTTATTCACACTTACAGGACCCACAAAGCCAAGCAATCCTGTTCTTGTAAAGGGTTGGTCTGAAACAGGCACGCCGGCTGCCGTCACTGGAATGGCCTGAAAGAACACAAAAGTATTCAGACACTCACAGTACTGATAAGAAAAGTAAAGTTAAAATGCTTTCTGCCTGTTTCATTGCAGCTCTATGCTCAGTTGAAAAATTACCCGATGGCAACAGTTACTATCATGTCAAGTATGAACAACAGCTTTTTGAATAATGAAGAACACACCAATTCTTAACTCTGTGGTAGCCTTCTTTCTTATCTTTTTCTCAGCTACTTGGCCTTCATAACAAGAGTTCACACCGCTTTTTAAATCAGGTTTTATAGTATGCACTCATGTAGCACTTAATCAGAAAGTCTTTCTGTTGCTACTATTAACATCCCCAATGACATATGTACCCAGGCATATCAGTTCAATTGTGACAAATGCTACGCTATCAGAACTTTGAGAAAGTTAAGTTTGCTGCAATTATGGGACTGCCTACAACGGAGAACCAGAGCAAAAGCATTACACTCATAAGCAAGTTCCTCTCATCTGCTCAGGTGGTCTCCTTGCCTTCCGCTCATCCCCCAACTCTTCTTCATTACATCAGGTTTCTCGCTGGCTCTCTCACTAGCTAAGGACCAGTGCTGAAAGCTAAGCTGTTTAAAGTGCTGAGGCTTGGCAAGCTGACAGAAAGAGCTTTTTTTGAAAGACTATGGTCAGGATTTCTTTCATCTCGCTGGTGGAACTCCATACTTCAGCCAAGTCTTCAAACTGTTGCCCAGTGTAACACTACTGTGTCTGTGACTCCCAAAGGACTTTCACTCCCTCCTTGCCAGAAAAGGGAAAACATGAAATTGGGGTACCACCACGAGAAAAAGTCTGGGCAGAAAGACTGCTTTTGCTTTACTTTGAGAAACTACAAGGCTTATGACTGTTACACTATCATCCTTACTATCTCTTCTTCCATACACCTAGGAACATAATTTCATATATCCAACAGCAAACTGTTTAGTGTTCTAAGCATTATAGCAAATCAACACTAAAGTTGATTTTGAAAAGCACATACTGTTTGCAATACACAAAGGAAGCTTTTCTAAATAATTTATTATAACTGAACAAATGCATTTTGATTGTATAAAGCAGCTCACAAATATCAGACTAACTTCTAACTCTATGTCCCAAGCTATGCGCCAATAAACTTGAAATGTCTTCAGGTAACTTTACATAAGACTGCTGTGTTAATACAGAGCGAAGATGAATTTAAATGCTAACATAGGCACACCACTGGATAGCAGAACACAGAGGTGGCTGATTGACTGTTGATGGTAGTTTGTATTTTTGGTTATAGAATCATAGAATAATTTGCGTTGGAAGG
>NW_009222310.1:0-4598 GCF_000690835.1 Fulmarus glacialis | reverse complement strand
GCAGTCGTCTGGATCATGGATAACAGCTGGGGAGGAGAAGCAGGAGCCAGGCCTGGGTGGAAGGAGATGGCTCTTGTGGGGGTCACTCTTCAGGTACCCCCATAGCATCATGCAAGCGCGGCTCCTCTGCAGAGTGAGGGGCACACAAAATGCAGCCCCAGAGCAACAACCTGCAGGGATGGAACCAGCCAATTCCTCCCAGGAGAAATAGAGACCCGCACCTCCTCTGGGGCACCCGTACCCCATGCAAAAGCAGACGGGACAGCTCTCTCCCCCCCCCGGACACCTGCTGAGGGCAAGCTGTGCTCCTTCCGTCACGCAGGAGTACTTTCTAAGCAGGGAAATAATAGCAAACCAAGCACTATGGCCATACGTGAATACAGCTGTCCTCCAAAGGGACCAAAGCTCATGATAAGGGGCAGAAAGTTCAGAAGGGGTATTTTTTCCTGCCTTCTTCAAACCACACACAAGGTAAAGCGGACACGTGCTGCTGGAGGCAGGAGGCTCCCTTGCCCTGGCCCAGCTATCCTGGCTCCAAACCAGGAGCCTGCACAGAGCTTCCCCTCCCTGGGCCATGGACCCACCTGGGCGACGAGGTGTCCCCACTGTCCCTGCCAACCCATTGCCCCATGCGTAAATGTGACAGAGGATTCCTGGGCGAGAGAAAAAGCAGCAGTGTGGGACGGCAATGCAGTGAAGAGACTTGCTCCCAGCACGTGTTTTAAAAGCAGCTGCCATCGTGTCTTATGTGAAGCCCGGTGCAGTGCTCGTGCAGAGGATTTTGGCAGAGCACGCCAGCAGCAGCACACGGCTGCGGGGAGCACAGCTCGCTCTGCACCGGCTGCTGACGGCCCTCTGCACCAGGGCACTGCAGGCATGAGTAAAACAGTGCTTTAATGTACAGAAAAGCAGTGCCAGAGAGGGGGTGCCACAGGGTCTGGCTGCGCACAGTGGGGTTTCAGGGCTGTCCGGGTGCTGCTGAAGACATCTGCGGCGCTTTCGGGATCTGGCCGGAGGGGCCCGGAGGCAACAGCGACATTCCCGGCTGGCCACAGCTCCGTCACGTTTTGCTGACCACAGTGTATCTGCCGCTGCTGATGTTCTGGGTGCGTTCAGCCTGCAGGACTGGTGGGACAGGGGAATTAACACTCTCTTAGTTGGGGTTTTAATTCTACTTCAAGTAAACAGTGTTGAGAAACTCTCCGTTTGCTTGCCAGTAGGAGGAACCAGCAGAATCCCTTCCCCACAACAAGCCATTCCCAGCCTCGCAGTGAGCAACAGTCTCCCAGCCCCAGAGAACATTTTCCACTTCCATCATTTTCTGCAGTTTGCGTTTTAAAACCCGTCCCAGCTCAGCAACGAGACCTTCCTCCAAGATCAAAAATTGTGACTCGATGTGAACAAATTATTCCCTTGCAGCTGTATCGAGATTTGCTGTCTCCTTTCCCACTCTCTCAATTATTTCCTTGTTCGTTGCCCTCATTACAGCTTGGCAGCCCTAGCTTTTGGGGGAGAGCCCTTAACTTCATTACATCTGCTGGATTACATTAGTGATCTAATCTGCTGATTACAATCCATACACAGGATATTTTCTCCTTGCTGTTATCTGAAAAATATGGGCATCAGTACAGAAGAAAGGGGAAAAAAAACCAAAAAGCAATTTACAATTGAGGGAGCGGAAATAAATACATCGTAGTCACATGAGGAAGTAGTAACCGCTGAGCTATTTTGGGCACAATACATCATGCAAAAGACGATGTGTCTTTCAAGCAGATTTCAAGTCCAAAAGGCACAAAATGTTTTCGGAAAGTAAATCCTCACATACATTAAGTACCATGCCAAGGAGTGAAATCGGATGCTGTCAGGCTTCTTATTTAAGGTTTGTACAGCATTTGGATAAGGAAAACCAGAGCCCCAGCTGGTATAAACCAATATCACTCCTTTGGTTCCAGCAAGACAATACACACACCTAAAACCACACAGGTGCTTACGGACTTTGTTGGATCGGGACCGTCCTGGATCAAGCACACCCGCTAGAGCAGGGAGGCGGTGAGCAGCTCTGGAGGTGTAACGCAGGCTTCATAACCCGCAGTGGACGTACACCCTGTGCTAGCAGGTCAGTCCCTTGTTCCCTAGAGAATCCTACGTGCCCGAAATCACAAGTGGCTTAAAAAATCCTATGGGATTCAAAACCAAACTGACTGCCACCCTTGGCTCATTGTCCTCCTCTTTCCTGAGCATTCGAAGGTTACAGTGTGCCTAAGGTGGAGGAGCTCAGCAATGATCAGCTATTTTCTCTGCGGCAAAGGAAAGATGCCTGTGTTTTCCCTGCTTGCAGGAGCTGGGGCTTGCAGGACCACAGCAGCCGTCACACAGCGCATGGTGAAAACCCATGACCTGGCCCCAAAGGGAGTGTGCACGCAGGCATCCGCACGCGGGAGGACTCCAGCGAGGGTGTTTTGCACCGACAGAGGGACAAGGTTTAGGCAAGGCCAGCCACCGAGAGAGGCAAACATGCCCCCACAGCCCTCCTCTCCCCCAGGTCTATTCTCAGAAGAGGAACAGCGGGGGTAGTAGGCTCTGCGGCTCCCGTCGTTCGTCTGGTACCACCCCGAACAATTGTTCTGGCTCCCTGCTGCTTGCACTCTTTGGATGCTTGTGGACAGCTAGCATGTCTCTCTCCCACCCCGTTTTGTTGTGGTTTCTCCCTTGAAAGCTGCCAGGCAGATTTCCTGAGCCCGCCAGTTGACAGGGCCCCACTGACACAATGCCTGCTGTAGAGTGTCAGGACAGCAGCTCCCCAGCACTCGCTGTCGGAGTGCTGGGGAACGCACGGGGGAGCGGCAAAAGCTGGCGGAGGCAAGGGGTGCAGCCCCGAGGGGTGGCAGGAGCTCTGGATGGAAGGCAGCCCTGCTCGGCTGTGCAAGCTGCTTCGGAGAAGTACAAAATGCCCCTCACCCTGGCATCGGGGTGGCTGTCTGTTCAAGGGGTGCAACCTCTCTGCGGGTGGGTGACTCACCTGTACGGTGGAGACAGCAGCCCATCTCACAGAGGTGCTTGCCAGACAGCACGTCCAGAGGTTTTTGTAAAGACGATAATAGCTGCAACAGCCATGACTGAACAGACCACGGCTTCAGTTTTGCACGTGTGCAGTCCCGGGGACTCCCGTGGACATTTGCATGCTTGACGCCAGGGCTGAGCTGGAGTGATGTGCTGCACTGAACTTAAATGTTACATATGAATATTTTAAAGGGTGTGAATGGCTGCAAGAATTAATGGAATTGCATAAACGAAGAGCAAGATTCTCTTGTTTTCATTTAGCAAAAACCCTGCTGAAAGTTCTGTCAGAATCAGCAAATCTCAGGAGAAAGTGCCTTTGGTTGGCACTTCAGGTATCAGCCCCCGCTGAGCAAAACAGCACCTGTCTCTGGAGGATGTGCAGGATTTACCGCTCTGTCTTTGGGTCCATGCCTCTCAAATGTCCCTTCCCAGGCCACTCGGTGCAGGGAAGCACCGGTCCACTGCTTCCCCCCAAATCTCCTCCGTCTTTCTGGGGGTCAGCCAGCCTCCAGCAGCTTGCTGGTGCTACGCTTTCACCTCTCGCACAGACTACCACACACAGGCGTGTTTGCTGTGTTCCTGGTGAACAATCCCCACCGGGCTGGACAGGAACCACTGCCTCTGGTTTGCAGAGTGAGTGATCCGGCATGGAACAAGACGAATGGTTCAAAAGCAAGAACTTCTTCCATGTTTTATTTGAGCTTCCTTGTATCCTCCCCTCGGCTGATGGCGGGGGCCATGTTCTGTACATACCATCACATAGTAACACAGCACATATTAAACACTAACAAATTAGGGTCACTGTAACATTACCAGCTATCACATCTTCTCCACCGCTTTCAAACGGGGCTGGGTTTGGTTTTGGAGAGATGCCCTCTATATGGACAGAATTATGCTTTCTTTGGTTGTATAGAGACTTCATTTTAGTCATATTCTTCAGTCACTTTAAACTAGATCCCTGAGGAGCCATTGGATCCCTGAGGAGTCATCATACAATGACAGGATTGACTTCACCAGGTCTGGCCCGGTCTGAACCATGGCCAGTGCACTGGCCCAGTGCAGGGTGCAAGTGGCACTGAAACCCGATGACTTTGCTATGGTTAGCATTAAAAAACTGCACTGAAAAGTACCTGCCTTGTTCTTCATCTCTCCAAGATATCTGAATTACCTACTGTGCTGTATGCATGTAACACACCCCGTACCCTGCAACTCTTACTGGATTCAGCAGGCTTGCAGCAGCCTCAGGAATGGGCACCGGCCGCGGGAACTGAGCAGCAGAAGCCTTCAGGGAGGGTGCAGATGAGTGCTCGTGCTCCCCTCTGCCATCACCTGCGTGTGCAGAGGAGGGACAGCCCCCCCCGTAATTTTGAGACAACCAAAGCATCTATCCAGCAGAACTCCGTGCTGCATTGTCTGCCCTACCCGGTTTCTGAGATGCTCCCCACCAGGATGGCCGTGTCCCCTGGGATGCCCCCTGTCCCTGGGATGCCCCTGCTCCCCAGGATGCCCGTGTCCGCCGGGATGGCCCCTGCCCCCCG
>NW_009222309.1:0-34123 GCF_000690835.1 Fulmarus glacialis | reverse complement strand
AGCCAGCTGGCATTGGCTCTATTGGACGTGGGGGATGCTTCCCTGCAGCCCCCCTGCTACCACGCAAACCCAATACAGCCATCCTCCCTTGCGCAGGGAGGGCTTCCCACCAGCCGTGTGGTTTCCCTGTGCTGACGAGCAGAGAGGAGGAGGGTGATCCTCCACGGAGGGATGCCTGCTGGATTTGACCGGACAGCTCAGATCTCAAGCAGCTTCTTTTCCCACAGTTGCTAAGAAACCAAAACAGTCATCTCAGCTGCTGAAACAACTGTTTACTAGATTTTTCCCCCCATTTATCTCATTCTGGTTAACAACAGCTTTAAGCCTCTCAGGGCTTTCCCTGTGCTCCTTGTGGTGAAGATCTGGGCAAGCACAATGCTGGGGGGGAGAGTTTGTCCTCAGGAGCTTTTTCAGGAGGGCTCCAATTGCAAAGGTTGTTTCCATATGTGGCCATCAGGAAGTTCCCTACATTAAACTGTCTGCAGGAGTCTCAGAGACACTTATTCACAGGTGTTATTCAAGAGCTCTTTCAGCTGCCCCTTACAGCCGCTGTTGGCATGTCCGCCTGAGCCGCCAGCAGCTCCAGACACGACTCTGATGAAACCTGTTGTCCAGTTCCATCAGTGTTTCAAATGACAGTCCTCCATTTATCCCTTTGCAGGCCTGGCTCTGGCTAGCATCTTGCCCACGGCCATCTGCAGGGTGCCTGGAAGTAGGGACAGTGCCGATTGCCCTGCAGGATTTTGGCTCTCCTTGCTGTAGAGCCATCAGGGAAGAGGCACCCCCACGGCTGAGAGCTGGGCAGCCAGGGAGCCAGCGAGGAATAAAACCCCACATGGGGTTATACCTGCCACGAACATCACCCAGGAGAAAACTCCCACCCACATTTAGCTGCATTAATAGAAATGAATGAGAAAATGGATTTGGGCAAAGGGCAGGGAGCTGATCCCTGGTCAAGGCAGAGGTAGGTTTCCAGATCCGCTTTTGTAGTAGCAGCACCAGGCAATTGCCTCTGGTTGAATGGGACCGGAAGACTGATAAAAAACCTTGGGGAATAACCTTCCCTGCATAAATGACTCTGGGAACTTTGCTTCTTTATTCCTCTGTCATGTAAGGATTTTACAAAGTTCAGCTGCATGTTCACAATTAATAATAGGTCCAACTCAGCAAAGACTTGTAGTGTCTTGGAAATGTCACCTACCAAGATAAACAAATGAAGCTAAAACAACCTCAAAATATTAACTACTCTGTGTGTTTGCTAATGGTGCTGTGCTGACCACGAGGGCTGGATTGCTGTTCGCAGCACAACGCCTGTAAATTCTGCCAGTTCCCCAGTGGGCTCGGGTTGTTTTTATTAAGTGGTTACGTGCTGTGCTTCCCTCATGCGAAACCCCCTGTTCTCTGATGGAGCTGTGGCTCTGATGATAGAAAGTTACAACCTTTTTTCCTGCAGCCTTGGTGGAAACTGGTTGTTGTATCAGCTTTGTAACTCCGGTAAATAAATCTGGGCGTTGTGCATGTTAGTAAAACGGAGATCTCTAGTGCACGAGAAAGAAGTGACACAGTGCTGGGAGCAAGAGTGACCTGGGCTGAGCTTTTGAACTAAGGATGTTCTGCTGAGCCAGCACTCCTGGCAGCTCCTGCTCTGTGATGGGGTGGCCTGACGAGGCGTTACTCTAATGGTATAAATACTGTAATTGAGATAAATGGTGGGAGCATGAGGGCACACGAAGGGCCAGGTCCAGGGCAGCCGGAGGAGCCAGGGCGGCAGTGTTCCCAGGCAACAGGCATTCCCCAGGCAGGTGGGAAAACACAGCTTTCCCCTTTTATGTGCAAGGTCAGACCAGAGGTCCGCTCAGTCCGTACCGTTTTTCTGGCAGCGGCCAGCAGTGATACCTAGGGCAGAGCAGAAGGACAGGGAAAGCCATAGGGATGTTTCCCCCAAATATTGTACCATCCTCCAACAATTTGCAGTGCGGGGACTTCGGGAGCCCAACAGGCATCGTTGCATGTAAGGGCCTTGCAAGTCTTTCTTCCACGAATATATCCAGCTGTTTTGTGAACACTTTTAGCACGCACAGTCTCAGAGGGGAAACTACCAGCAAATGAAGTCCAGGTCACACAGGACGTTGCTGCCTGCCTGGCCTGAACCCGCAGCCCAAGGCACTGTGTCAACCACTAAACCACCTTCCTCTCCTGAGGGTGAATCAGCATTGACCTCACTTCTAACTCCTCAGCAGACAACATTCAACATTAATTTTTCAAGCAGTGTGTGTGGCTTCAGATTTAAAAGGAAAAAAAGGGTGGTCCCTCAATCCCAACAGCATGGCTTACAGTGATTTTGTGTGTGCCCCATGCTAAAGCAGAGAGGGAGACTTTCTGCGGATCATGGAAACAGTTTGCTGCACCTTCTGGTAGTATCATTGATGGTGAGGGAAAACAGGAACATGAGGATTTCTGATTAGCTGGGTAAATGGCCAAGTTACCTAATTGGGTTCCTCCAGACAGCTGCTATCCTTAGCAAGAAACATGACACTATTATTCTATAATGGCACAGTGTTTAGCAAATCCTGCCAAAGGAATATATGGTCCCTGTTTTTTTATTCCTCTGAGCAAAATATTCATGTTTTTTCCAAGATGTTTCTATCAGACAACATTTAAAAACATATTTGACTGACTGACTGAGTTTACTGTTCCTGAAAAGAGGCTGAAATAAGTCTTCAGGATGCTCTAATTTGAAAAGCAGCTCCTATCCCAACAGGTAGTAAAAGGAGATTGTCATATCCTGCATATCACTAGGATGAAGTGTATTCAGCCAACTTGGATGATTTTTTTGCATTAAATTTTCTACCTGGGAAGTGACATTGGCTATTTACTGCACTAATATGAATCCCCAGGCTAGCACCAGCAAGTTACTACCGGGTTCGTAGGCTTTTCAGGGGAGTCTAAGTGCAACCTGTGCTTTTGTTCATGCGGATAGTCCATAAATACTGCCTGTTGCCTTTCATACAACACACTCGTAAAAGGTTATGTGAAGGAGGCAGATTTTGTAGGACTCAGTAAACTTTACCACTGTCAGTGATAGAGTTGCCTTTAAAGCTGATGAAAAGCTGTTAACTTTTGTAAGTCTCTGGACCAACATCACGGAGAGACATTTATTATTAGGGGCATGTAAACTACAAATTAATTCAATACTAAACATGTGAATGGAGCATCATAATATTTTATACAAGCTATAATTAATTAGACATAAAATGTACAAGCAATGCAGTTAAGTTACGACTTGCAAATATTTTCCAACATTATTAAAAACCTATTACAAATGACTTGACAATCTTTGCTGCAGGATATAATGCCCATCATGGCTGACATTGGCAAAATGGAATTAGCCCTTTCAAACCCTCTAATTTTGGATGTAATTTTTGTAGCATCTTCATCTTCCAAAAAAACCAGCCCAAATATCCACACTCTAAAAACTTAACCCTTTAAGTCTAGTGCAGGGCACCCAAAATCGCCAGCCACCTACAAATACTCTGGGTCACAGACTTGACTGAATTACTCTTGCACATGCTTTCTTAAATCATCAGTATAAAATAGCTGTACTCTTTTTTGTTTATTAACTTTGATATGTAATTGAGAAGTCTATTTGCCACTCTACAGTGATCTATTTAATCACAACTAATTCTTGTTATTTAGAAATCTTTGTGGCATCTCTGATCTTTCTAATCTGTTATGAACGTTGTCTTTAAGGAATCTGAAAATGCACGTATTAATTATAAACTACTTCAGAGGTGTTGCTGTCAGGCAAATAATTTTCTGTAAATCAGAGAGCTGAAATAAGCTGCTCAGGGAAATTGCGTCCGTTACGGTAAATATTTTTAAGCCTCCTACCCAGCTCAAGCATATACAAGGTAGAGGTGAATGAATGTCCTCTGGATGGTGGGTAGTATGCTAAACTCTGCTCAACAGAGTGTGCTCAGACAGTATCTTGTGGTCACACTGTCACTTTCCTTTATTTTTTCCCCTGGGGAAAGAAAAAATTCTGGACATAGATATCCTGAGACACTTTCCCTATCCAAATCTCATTCATAAATTCCTTTTCACTTTCCAGAGGGATCCTTTCCTCAATATAATTTTAATGTAATGCCAGGTCTTTTACAGGCATTTAAAATATTCCTAATAATTTAGAATGGAGGCAGGAAACATGCAGCAGCTCTGTCTCCCCCCAGAAAAGGATGTTTTCAACTCAGGATGAGCTGTAGGTCCCCTGCTACAAAAACAAACAGCAGATGAAGACTGACTCTGGTTTACTTTGAGGTAAATTCAAGCGAGGCTAACTCGGGCAGGAGCATTGATTTCTCCTCCAGCTGCCCCGCACGTATTTTGTCTCTGCAGAGGACTATAGAGCAAGAGAGTTATTGCATGTCTCATTGAAGGCAATACTTCAACACCAGAGGCAGGAGTAGGTGGGAGACCAGCGGATGACTTGAAAATAGCACAAAGCCTGATTTCCCGAAAATGTCTCAAACCTACGGAAAACTTGAAGATTGGTATGGTTTGAAAGTCTCTTTGGTGGTACTGTGGGAGGAGGTTTTGTGTTGCAGGAGGCCTGAGATGGGAGGAGGCACCATGAAGAGGAAAGGGAAATGGGTAGTCTGGAGGAAAGGAGGAGATAAGCAGGAAAAGCCATAGGAATAGTTTTATGGAAACTTTTGAAAGATTGGACCACGAACTTGACAAAGAGGATGAAGGTGAAGCAGTGAAAGGATTTAGTGTGGTTTGCTAAGGAATCGAAGCAAGGAATTGATTTTAGCTGTGACATTTTGAGGGAAGACAAGGTGAGCATCAAGAGGGCCAGAACAGAGAAGGTCGCAGAGACTGAAGATGAAGCCATCAGGGCCTTACTGTGGGAACAAATAATAATAGATATTTTTGTAGGACACTCTTGAGAGAATGTCAGCAGGATTAAATGACAGCATCAGTCTGGGGAGAAGAGGGAAGATGGTGATAATGTTGAAAATAACACTGAGGGTGTGTGCTGCCTGGATGCAGAAGCTAACAGGTTTCCCAACTACAGTCAAACAGGGTAGGCATGTGAGGTAAGATAAGGGGGTCAGTTTTAGCTATAGCTGTACAGTGGAATGAAACCGTCTGGCATTACTGTCTTGGAGAGTGGAGGGAGGTATTTTAAAAAACAAATAGAAGAGGGATGGAGGTATTTTAAAAACCAAAACAGACAAAGATGGAGACTCCGGAGGAATGAAGGAAGTTTCCAGAAGTTGACATTGCTAAGGAGGAGGATTTAGGAAAAGCATGGACAACAGCTGCATCAAAACGGGTAAAGGAAGAAGAGCACAAAATAGACTTTGGCAGTATGAAGGACAGAGATGAGGGATGCAGGGAGAAGGCAAGGCCGTCTGAAAAGCTATCCAACATCCTGATTTTTAACGTGGTGCAGCCCCCCATGTACAAGTACTCTTGCTCTGTTCAGAAATATTGTCTGGGCAGCATTTGAGGATTTTAGATATTTGCCCCAAAAGTTTAGCAGGTTGGAGATGCACATGCGCAGATCCACCCGCTGTGCGACGCATGTTCACTTGGTCCAATCTGTATTGCACACTGATCCCATGAGTATGTGCCTGGGATATGTCAGGCTCAGAGGTCACAGTGCCCATGAACATGCCTGTATCCAGGAGAAACACCCCCTTTCTCTGCTGTCTTAAGAAGTGTCCCTTTCCCATATATCTGGGCAGAAGCAAATTTTACAAACCGAAGGGATTATGTGCTGGATATTGCATGTACCATTGATTGTATATCTCTGTGCATATCTGATCTCAACCAGGGACCATCTGACCCACTGATTTTTGGGTGGTTGGGTTTGTCATGTCCTTCGGTCAGGCATCTAAAGTCTGTCCTACAGGGATTATATGATATTCAGCCAGAGGTGAGCACGCTCCCCACAGAGGTACGCTATTGATAGGGAGATGCAATGACTTAGATGAAATCATTACTTATCCTTCCAGAAAGTTGTGTCCTGATTTAGTAACATATTCCATTTGTGGATCATATTGTCTCCGGTGAGTCTGCTTTACAACAGCAGTGCAAACAAATTAAACAAAGTTTTGATACGCTTTTATCAAAGATTTGTCCCTAGTGTCCTTTGATTTACTTCTTGAGATCTCCTCTGGCACAAACTGGATGGAAGCAATATTTTCTCCCCCTCAAAGTCGGTCTGAGCTCAAGCACCTCTGAGAATATATTAGCTCTGCCTTCAGAGCTGGCTTCAGGCATTCTGGAGAATGACTGCCCTCCCCTTAATATATAACAGGCTGAAGATAGCTGTATGTCTTCATTTCAGTGAAATTGCTTTTTTTCTGCATTTCCTTGGCATCCAGATGGTGGTGCTCTGTGTGTCCTGAGCCAACACCAAAATGAAAAAAACCTGCTGCCTTTTCTTGCTGGTTGACAAAGGGAGCTACAGTGGTACATGCTCTCCTCGCCTTTAACCACCCTTCCCTCTCTTGCAAGGACCAAAATTAATGACAGATCTCATTTGCCAGCAGGGAAAGATTCTTACATTTTTCAATTTTTGTAATTGCGTCGCAGAGGTTAGAGATGGGAATTACCTATTAACTACCCTTTACACCACTCCAAGTCTGTTGAAGATGGTTCTCTACAGCAGGAGGTATGGCTTCCAGCGCACATTTTGATATGAAACAGAAATCTAGAACGGGAAAAGAACTGGTTCCACAGGCACCAGTATAGAATCTTTTTTGTCTCGAGTCTTTCAGAAGATTATTTTCTGCTGAAAATGCTGTGATTAAGAAGACAAGACTTGAGGTCTCATGGTGCTAGCATGATTGTCAATAGGACTACGAAAGGGAAATATATCTCAAGAAATATGAAAATGCTCTTAAATGAGCATGTTGAACGACTGGAAAATCCAAAATAGCTATTCATCAGGAAGACAGGTAAAGCAGTGCGTGCAACAGCATCAGCCAATTCTAGCTCAACTTGTATAGTAACTTGCCAGGTTAATACATTGCCAGGTTGTAAGATTCTACTAGTCTGTCTAGGTTTCTGCCTGTTAAATTCTTTGGGCAGTCTAAAGGCAGAGAAGAGATATCACTTGCTGCCATTATGAAGGAAGCCAATGATACACAGCAAATGCAACCCTTAACACAGCAGATAACTTCTGATGCTTTGGCTGTGTTTGATGAGTGGTTCGGCCCTGGTTCCCAAGCACTGTGGTTCCCATGGGACTGAGAGCATCCACCTGACACAGGAGTCCCTGTGGTAGGGCAGGCTTTGGGGTTGCAGACACCAGCACAGCCAGAACATGTGGGGTTCAGACACAAGCCCAGCCAAGCTGTCTTCCATAGTGAGGGTGGGAGAGGGACCCGGCTCTTGTCTATGAACAGCCCCAAGATCTTTGTCCTGCTTCAGATCTTCATCGTCTGCCTGGTGGCTGCTGGCCATAGGAAAAGGTTGGCATTTTGGGGACTCATGATGCAGAAAGGTTGGCCAGACCTAGTGAAGGATTATAACTGTGCTCTGCTGAAGGAAGGAAAGCTTGAGGTCGGCTGAACTTTTCAATGTCTTTGATAAAGACCCTACAATTTTCACATGTTGGGAAATTGGATAGTCTTTGGGCAACGGAGGCATTGGTATTCCACTGGGCAGATATCACTTTCCCAGCTGTCCCATGGGCTTTCAGGATCAAGTCAGTCTGTGGCCCTCAGCCAGCAAAGCACTTAGATGGGAGGAGCGGACCTTTTTCTGAATTCGTTAGGGCTCCTTACGCACTTCCAGGAAACAATGTGCTTTGCTGGGCTGGGTCCAGCGTCTCTCTCATGTCCCCATTTGCGTAAAGCTCTTTCACATCCCTTGAAGCCATATTAATATGCTGGATGGGCTATGGACACTGCCTGGGACTACACTGCTTGTTTGAGTCATAACCACAGTTTCAAAAATGAATGAGTAGAGTACGCTTTTGCTTAACGTTAAAAAGCACCATTCTTTGCCACCAATATGAGCATCAGGAAAAAGAGAGCTGTGCCTACACGCTGTTCCGGTGATAAACACATATACTCTTGTTTACTCCCTGAATAATAAGACTTTGAGCTCAAAGTTGGCAATACTGGAGGGGATAAGCACATGGCTGAAAACAGCAGGTGGGAGCAGAGGAAGATACAGTGTGTTACCCTTTTTGTTATGGAGGGATCCCAGAGCCCCAAAGGTGGCCCTGCAACAGCAGCTTGAGCGAGCATGACAGGATGGGTCAAGTGGAAATGTCGGGATAGGAGACCTTGTGGAGGTGACAGAGACCGGCATAATTATCTAGCAGCAAAGGACTGTCAGGGATTAGGGCATGAGACAAGAAATGTCCTGATAAGGGCATGCCTAGCTCCGTGGTGCAGAGAATATCTAAACACAGGGAACAGAGGAAAAGAAACAGTAGGCAAGTGAGCCGGACAGTGATCATTTCTGAGAGCACTGGCTTTTGCTTAATGTTGCTGTTGGGCAGATGAAGCGGCAGGCAGTAGCAGTGTTGACAGATTCATGGCCACCCAGCATCACTGTGAGGAGCTATGTCCCTGCCTGGGAAGTGCAGAGGGTGTCATGGTAAATCCCAATGCATGTGTTCCTGTTACTGAAAGGCTGCAGAGAGAAGCCACCTGGGAGAGATATTGGAAACCATTCTCCTAATCCGATGTGGTCAGAGATGTGTGTGGCTGAAGGTTGAATGAAATTGTAGGAGACCATTTTGATCAATGATGGCAGTCTGTGAATAATTTTCTGAGGACTTAACCTTCATGTGAGGGATAAAACTGCACTGTAGGTCATTAGAAAAACTATTCCTGTCATTTGCTCAGAATGACGTAACTGGAGAAGGTAACTGGGTCACAGGATTTGGTGAAGGATGGATGCTCTGAGGCTTGAAGAGGAAGCCAGCCAAGGCAACAGGGTTTGCAGAGGAACACATGAAAGCATCATCCAGTGGGCCACGATGGCTGGCTCTGTGGACACTGCTGGAGTTGGCTGAGTATGCAATATTGGCCTGTTCTTATGCTAACAGGCAGAAGCAGTGTGCAGTGGAACTTACACCCTTGTGTGTATGTGTGCAAGAAGGAGATGGTGACATTCAACAGTCTGCAGTGGTTCTTCAGGTCTGTCCTCTCTTACCGGTGAATTTGTGTCCTGGTGTCAGCCACTTATACGTGCGTGCAATTTAGAACGGTGATTAAATTTTGTGGCTGAGGCTGTTAACATCATTTAAAATAACAGAATCATACAAAAACATGGCGGGAGAGAACTTCAGGAGGTCATGCAGACCACTCCTTGTCCCAAGGTAGGCTAATTGCACCAGTGTCACTTCTGATGTGTTTGAATAATTTGTCCCTAAGGCTCTCCAACACTGGAAGCTCACAGTACCCTTAGGGAATTGTTTCCTTTGCTTCACTCTCCCCACTGCTGAAAAGGCTGTGGGACTTTTGTTCATCATATCTGATTTGAATATTTCTTTCTGGAATTTAAAACATGGTTGCAGGTGCTATTATCCGTATATGGGCACTGAAACCCAGAAATACTCACTCTCATTTATGGACTGCTCCCTCACACTTGTAAAATAAGAGAACTGAGTTGGAGACATCCCTGCCATGCAAGTGAAATCAGTGGGAAAACCGGGCTGCTTCCAGCGGCACCGGGCTGACACAGAAACCAGAGATGGCTGAGTAAGGAGATCAGAGTGAAACATCCAGATTACACAAATGAATAGGCTGAAACGCTGCATGGCTCAGCAGTTCTCTGCCAGATACAGGTGTCTGAGAGACGGCTGGTTGCAGCAATCCTGTGATGGGGTCAGAGAGTTGAGAGGAGGGAGGCGGCAACCAGGGGAATTAGCCCAATTCAGGGAATCTGAACTTTGGACCAAGAGTAGTTTAGGGGAAGAAAATGGAAGCAAAAATGCTTAATTGGTTGCTTTGGGAGGATGGACTATTTCTTGTCACAGTGGCACAGTGCAGCAGGACTCAAAGACAAATTCAGGATCCTTAAGTGGTGCTAGAGACAGGTCTGTGAGTTGGCTCCTATCAAAAATGGTCTGTGGGACATCCATTTACCACGCACAACAACTGTGGGTAGATGTTGGCCATCGTTTTGTTTTGCTGTGCAGGATGGGGGAAGGTGGGTCTCCTGCCAGCGAGGGGAGGAGGTGGGAGGTTGTGGGTGGCCCAGCCCTGCCTGTGTGTCATGGCTCCAGCTTTCCCAAGGAGGCACATTTCTTGGGGAGCGAAGGGGCCGAGCTGAAGAAGGAGCACGGTGACTTTTTGGCAGGCGGGAACAGAGACCTACGGCGCTCCTGCCTCGGGGCCTCGGTTGAGTCTCAGAGGCTCTGACTGCTGGTGGGAGCTCACCAAGGCGAACGAGGCAGGGAAATCACAAACCCGTTACTCACTGCCTTTCTTTTCTGCAACCCATCCCCAGCACTAACCATATTTGAAAATACAGCTTCCAGGCTTCTTTTGCAATGGTTTCAAAAAACCAATCTTCTCTCTGTACAGACTTACTTTGCCAGTCCTATTTTCCCCTAGCTTTGAGTTCACCATTGACGTTAATTAGGACTTCCTTAGCCTCGTTAGCCTGGTGTTTTCCTTTGTTACTGAGAACAGCGAAGGTGACCTTCCTCGCCTGGTGGATTTTCTCAGCTCTGACAGTTTAATCATTAATGTCTTAGGAACAGAGGTAATGTCTTACATGGGAAACTTGAGAAGAGCTATAAAAACATCACGTAGACAGCTGTCAGTGTCAGCTGGCATAGCTCAATAATTCAAAAGTAGATATGTTTCTGGTAAGTCATCCTGTTCTCACAAAACACATGCTGTAACTCCACACGTATAACACATATGGGGTGCAATGGAGTGAAGTGATATTTTTGTTGCATGATAAGAAAATACAACAAATACCTACATGTGTAGCTCAGTTGCAAGTAGCTGAACTGGGTATACTGAGAGTAATAACCAGCAGTTGATAATCTCCATTTTATTATCCAGAAAAGTGGAACAGTGACCAGTGCACTGATCTCCGGTGATCTGGTTTCAAATGATAGCTTACAGCATAGCAAAAGTTATTTTGATGGCTTCACTCTACTCCCTACCCATACAGTCATGAAATTGTAGAATCATTGACAACTGTAAGCAGGAAGGGACTTCTAGAGGTCATGTATTCCAAATCCCTGCTTGAAGCAGGTCCAACTAGAGCAGGTTGCTCAGGGTCATGTCCAGTCAAGTTCTGAGTATCTCCAAGGAGGGAGATGACACTACCTCGCTGGGCCAATATTTGACCATCCTCATGACAAAAACCACAGTATGCTTAAAATATGAGCGGCGATCCCAGGTGAACAGAAACCCAGTCAGGGAATAACTGAGTTCTGCCTCTCAATACCAGGCAGCACCAGAAGACCTGTGTGGGTAAGTATGTTTCAAGATGCTGTGATTGGTCTCACCTTCATAAGCATTACATACACTAAGATTAAAAGAAGTATATAAACACAGAAGAACATCATATTTTCCCATTGTAGTCTTTTTTTAACAGAGTACTGTGAAAACATAACATTTTAAATTCCAATGTGTCATCTGTCACACGAGGTAAGAGTTTGACAACAGAGGAGTCGTCACAAAGCATTCACATCGCAAAGGCACAGGTGTGGGTAGCAGAGCCGTACGCAGCAGCCAGCTGCACTAGTACCAGGCTTGACTTCTAGAAAAGGCAAACTGGGAGCTGCTGCTTTCCACTGGCAAGCACAGAAGCAGCGTTGATACTGTTTCTGACCCATTTCAATTGCACACTTCAACATTTCTAAACAGCCATATCCAATGGGGCCCTGATTCTTGTAGGTACTTCTGAACGTTACTTAAGAATAACATACACAGCTTGCAGATTTGCCACTAGCAGCTGCCACAAGCTACCGAAAAAGGCAGATTATTAAGACTATACAAAACCAAAGCTGGGAATATAAATACCAAATGAAATGCTTACATGTTGCTGAACATGCTGCCTAACATCAGAAACACGAGACAACAGCAGAAAGCCATGCAACGTATTTTGGCAGAAGCGCGCAAACATTTCACAGCTTGTCCCCTGGATGCCATGCTCACACTTACATTAGTCTGTGACATACTACCTTAACTTGTTTTAAGCATTTCCATCATCTGTGAGGTAGGGAGGGAAAAACAGAATAGTTAAGGTATAATCAAATGAGATCTCGCACATAGTAGTATAATTTGTAAACAATCTCATTACTGGCTGTAGTGTGGAGGGTGTGAATGGTTCAGGCTTCTGTCTCAATTTATCCAGACAGGGAACTTTCTGAAAGCCAGGTGAGTGATTCAATGGGTTACTAAGGAGGTAGATGAAAAAGCTAGGATTGACAAAGGAGAAATAGTGACAGAACATAAATAAACACATAAAAAAAGCGAAGAATTTTTGTGTCTTACTGCATTTTTTTGCTGTTATGACAGAATCAAAACTCCCAGTAACACCTTTTGATCAGTGGGCAATTTTAAACACTATGTTAAACTGGCTACTTCAAAAATATTTGAATAAAGATGCAAAACTAAAAAACAAACACCCACAATTCAGAACAATGAATTAGATCAAAGACAAAACTACATCAGTTATCGTACTATGTACAGATCTACAGAAGTCTTTCTTCTAGATAAGAAATTACAGTAATAAAATAAAAATAATACATGTAGATCTTGTTGATACATTGCTTATAATTTTTGATTATACTTCCAAAATGATAGGTACCATTTGAAAGACCCAGCCTACCAAATCCTTATATTCATAAACTCCCCTAATGGCTTAGATTTTAAGGGCAGCCATGCATTGTGCTTTTAATTATGCACCCACAGAAGCCTGCTCTGGTGAGATCTTGCGCCCACGATGCCCCGAGAAAGCCCAGGGGAACCTAAAGATACTTTGGATCTCAAAGGACTGTATCTTCAGTCACCTACTCCTACAATTTATTCTGAATTTACAGTACTTTGCGTAAGCGTATAAACCTTTTGTGTCTGATGAGGACAGATACTAAAAGTCACCTACAAGCTGAAGGATTTGTGTAAAGAAAAAATGTATACTTGCACATCTGTATACTATACTGCTGAAGAGCTGAAAATCCGCAACAAGCATGGAAGAAACAAGAGTCTCTCCTGAGGGAGTGGCAGAGTAATCAATTGGCCTAAATTTCTGCTGTTCAAAAGGAGCCTCAAAGGAGGTGCTAAAACAGATAGAATTTGAGACACTATCTTAAAGCAATCATTTCTTAACTAAGAACATAGACCAATGGTTCCACTATCGCTTGAAAACTATTCTTTTGAAAAGAATTTAAGAACTTTAAAGTGGATTTGACATATAAATCACAAGTAGCCAAAATAACATCAGAATTGTATTTTCTAGCTGGATCTAATGCAGAAGAACTGTAAAATACAGCAGAGAAATTAGACACAGTAGCTGGAAATATCTAAATGCATCGATTAAATGATTGGCACGTCCCTGGTGAAAATAATCAACATATTAGCTTTTCTAAAGATTCACAGTAGGCAGTAAGGAAAAAAAAAGTCTGTGTATGTGTGTGTGTGTGTGTCTGTGTGTATGTATTTTTTAAAAAGAATTTGCTGGATTTCTGTCTTTCTTGGAAGCTGTGACTGTTTGTCTACCGGTACTGGAGTGCCTCCATTGGCTTGTCTCCTACCGTTACTTCAGCAATGAAACACGGAACAGACAGAGGTGCTGAAGGACACGCACACCGGTTGAGTACTGAGATTCAAAGCAAAGCAGCTGTCTCATTTATAATGCTGGGAAAAATGAGGTAAAATAGCTTATTAAACAAGTGATATTGACATCATTTTACTTTTTTCCCTATTTTATTTTGATCCTTCTGCAGTGTGAGAGCCAACGATCAGGAATTTGTAGCGACATAATTGTGTTTGGCTCCCTGCCTCCCTCCAGCACATCCCAGTTAAGTGGAACCGATGCTGTTTTGTGCAGTCGTTACAATTCAGCAGCATTACACCAATTGGATACCCTTGGGAAATATCCTAGGAAAACCGAGACCCTATTTAAGCATTGACGAAGGCTCCCATGCTTCCCATGCTCTGCCTTTCCCCAGACACGTGAGCTTTCCCCAGGATCGCCCGAGGATGTCCCTGCCTGTCCCTCCGGACACGCCGGCCGTGGAGCTGCCGAGGGACGTGGACGCGCAGTCCCACCCCTGGGATGCCATGGAGAAGACCCCGGGGAGCTCGGGCGCTTATTGCCTGTCCCATGTGCCTTGGTTTAGGCTCACCATCCCCGTGGAGATGAAGGCTCAGTTATCACCCAGTTAGCGTAAAGCATGTGTAAGTAGAGCCAATCTCACCGCTCTAGTCTCCTGGGGGATCTGCACAGGTTTATTGTCCTGGGCAACATCTTCTCTCCACAGAAGACTCTCCTGCCACCCTCTTCGTCAGGTCAAGGCGTGTTTCCCCTCCATACATATGTAAGTATCATGTAGCCATAGTAGGAATAATTTCTGGCCCTTAACTGGTTAATAAACAACGTTTTCCTTTGGTCAGAGGTAAAACTCTTGTTCTTCCTTGAGTTACTCTTTGGAATCTTTCATCGAGGGATGTACCTTTCACTGAGCCTTACTTTCTGCATCAGTCTGTACCCCAAAATACACACACAATATAGGTTTCTAAGCAGGTTAAGTGTATATAGCTGGTGGCTGTCTCCTGAACAAGTCCAGTCATGGGAATGACCCAGCACTTGGTGGTGAGCTGGGAAGACTGATCCCCAACCTCTTTTCTTCAGTAAACCGTGACAATGCGCATGAGATACTGGCAGACCTGGGGCCATCTAGCGATGTGCCCATATCCATGTTTCAGTTGGGATCAGGAGAACATTTCTGAGGTGAATTTCCCATTTACTGTGCTTGTTCCAGCTGATAACGGGCAACTGTGGGGCCAAGCAGGAGCTCGGCTGGAATAACGTCCTCTCTCCACCACACCGTTGGCACGGACATTGGGCCCCCAGCACAAGCCGTTTCACCCCGCAGCGCTGCTCCTACTGCTAACACAGACGTTGCCCGAGTGAATCCTGCTGACTTGATTGATCCTGTTTAAATCAATGCTTTGTTGTTCGATTGATCGTATGAGCAAAGTTGATAGATCTGGCCCTACGTGGCATTTACTCCACAATATTATTTGGCATATAAATCAGCTGTTTGGGGCAGTGGTAACTGTTTTGTTACTACTGTGAATTTAGGAAAAAACCTATTAAAGTCACTGAAGAAAGTCCATATTTACAGTGGAATAACTGATGTTAACACTTGACTGGTTTTATTTAGATGTGTAGAGCAGCCTTGCTCTGGAGCTAGTTTAATGGGAACCTTCTGTCTTTTGGGATCCTTGAATTTAGGGCTACAGGAAGAAGTAATCGAGTTCGTTATAATCTTTTTCTTCCAAAATATCATACATATGGGTGAATTATGCATTTGGTTACATAGTTGTAAATCTGCATATCGCTGTTTGTACCCAGTGACAAAATATTCTTTCAGCTTTTTTAATGGTTACAGTAAAATTCTCCATGTTGTATATTGCAAGTAGTAATTTTCATCTAGAAATATCGATGACATCTTGCCTATGGCAATGAGTAAGCTTTAATACAACAATAAGGCGTGCCCTGTCTTCTTAATTAGTCTCCATTGATTAAACATGCAGATTATTTACAAAAAGCCTAATGCAACGGAAAGGAAGAATAACTAACACAATGGCTGTATTCCAGGATCACATGCAATTCATCTTTACTAAGCTAGCCGAGCCTCTATAATCTCAAGACATTTATGAAATAGGGAGGAAGCTTTAGGTTGAACATATTTAGTATAAAAAGTATTTGTTTAATTTGTTTCTTAAGATGAAATTCGCCTATTCTTGAGGGAAAAGGAAAGTGCTCGCTGAGTTAAAGTCACAGACATCTTGCAGTAAGATGTAAGAAGCGATGATCACTAATGGAAACAATCTTTATGATGCTGAGATTTTGTAGCTTATAATTAAACATCACAGTCCAGCCCCTGTAACCTGTATCATCCTCACGTGCCCTATTTTACACATCACAGCAATTAGTGAAGCATATAGTATATACTTAGACGAAGGCTTTCTGTCAGGAGCTGGTGATGTAGTGACTCAGCAAGGCATCATCAGAAGGCATTTGCCAGTGCTAAGGCTTTGTACACCTCTGTGGGGGCTAGACCTGTCAGATTAATACAATGGGCTATTTTTATAACATCCAGAAAGTTTCTGCTGTACATCAAACTGCACTAGCTGCTTATTTTAGATGACAGCAATTCATACATTTTTTCTTGAACAATACAGTCTTTAGCACTTTTTGGGTATGTACATCTCCTAAAGTGAAACTTTCCTGTGAAGCATTGTATAGAAGAAGGGCTTCCAAATTGAGATCATCAGAGACATTTTCATCAGGCACTTCAAACGTACCAGTGAATTAACAGCCCACGTACTGAAGGTAAGTAGCAGTCGCGGCAACAAGCTGCCTGGGTATCGGGGAGTACTCTGAGCGCATAATTCAGGACAACGTGAACATCTGGATTTGTGCCCTGCTCTCTTCTGCCGAGTCGGGGTTCAGCCCTGGGCAGTGCCGAGTGCCTCTTGAAAGAGGCTGTGCTCTTCAGCCGATCTGGTCTTTTATTTATCGTGTTTGTTTTTTCTCCCACCAATGGAAATCTCACCCTCCTTCCCATCCACTCAGTTGTTTTCATTCTTGAAAATAACTTGCCTGAAAGCTGCCATTTTCCCTGCGGGCGTTGATGCTGGATCACATGAATGTGACATGCACAGCCTGCCGCTAGCGGAGGGGCTGTGCTTTACTTTCTCTTGGCTGCCCTTAAATCTGCCCATGGTGTTTGGAGGGTTAGTCTGAGTCCATGAGCCAAGTGTTTCACCCTGACTCGTGTCTCCTTCCATGTCCCTGAGCTGATGGGGCAGACCCTGACTGCGAATGTGTAAAGCAGTGGAAGACATCTGTGAGATCCCAGCTGTGTCCCCAAGGTCAGAATCAAGGACTTCAAGCAACTTCTAGAGAGATAATGGAAATTACCACCGAAGCCAGGTAATTTCACCAAAGATGTCATGATTAACGCTTGGCTTTCACAACGTGCTCTTCGTGTGTGTAAATCTCAGAAGGATATTGTCAAGGAGGTCACTGTTATTAACTCTAATGGCACAGTGAACTGACTTGGAAAAGGTGACACCAGAGCCAACAAAGGCACTGAAATAGAAGTGGGCTTTTCTGAGTCATGGTCTGACTGTCAGCCCTCCTCGCTCCCACTGCCCCGATGCCACCGGAGCTGCCCTCCCTCTTTCCCGTTCCCTGTTGCCCTTCTGCGGTCCCATATCAGCTGCCCATCCTTGCTCACCAAAGCACTTACCAAAGCGCCTTAATTGCCGTATGCTCCCAGGTCTCGCTTGGCAAAATGTAGCTGTGTCTGCACTTTTCTAAATGGGAATGGATTAATCGCATGCTTAAAAGCTTTGCTGGATGGATACCCGCACTCTAGAGCCAGATCTACCTTCATTGCTGGAGCCTGCAGGGAGGAGGAGAAGGCATTTTTCTCCTTCTCCCATGCTGGCTGGGAAAGGGATGGGCCAGAGAAGCAGAAAGAGGACTGACTTGGTTTCTGCATCAGAGCAGGCAGCACACCGCTGTCAGGAAAGCAGGAACTGGAGCATGAGGCTCTGAGCATCTGCTTGGACCCCAGAGCACCCTAATAGGAAGGCTGAGTTGAGAAGCGTACCACATCTTAGCAGTTCTGCCGTATTTTTTAATAAAACCTTTTGGAGAAAAGGTTTAACAGCATTTAACACCCTATTGAAAAGAAAAATTGTACTTCTTACATCTTTTCCTGACTGACTATTTCCATTGTCTTCTCAGAGAAGCAACAAAGTTTGGACTTAATCTGTTTAATCACACCTTCAGTTTTTATCCCTTCATGTTATTATCGTCAGTGCATGATTTTTAAAAGATCTGTTCCTGAAGTTATTTCCTCCATCAAAAGGTTTGGTTTTGCTTCTGAGGTGTATGTCTCATACAGTAAACTCATCCGTGGTATTAAGGACAAAGATCTCTTTGCTGAATCACTGCAGTCAACCAGAATGTCAGTACTTATCTCTATGGCAGTTGGGTGAGGTCCCTTTTAGTTTCCTTCCCTTTTAAGTTGCTGCTTTTGTTTTGGGTTTCCCTAGACTCCCGGCAACATGAGCAGAGGGTTCTAACCACGGCAGCTGTAAAAATCATTGCTTTTTTTGGTTCAGCAGCAGAACCAGAAAAAAACAGAAGGCTTTTATCAACCTTTCGAATGCAATCCTGAAAAATTTAATTTCAGATCAGCAAAATGCACAATTTGAGGGACATAGTATAAAAGTAAAGGGAAAAAAGCCTAGCATCACAAAGCAGAAGAGTCAGGTGTGGCAGCTGTTCTTCCCTGACCCGGTACTCAAAGGAAAAGATATTCACTGAGGTCAAAACCACACTCTGCTACACGCAGGGATTTGAGCCAAAGCCCTTCTTTTGCTAGAGATGTTCCCTAGCTCCAGCCCAGAGGTCACCTGAGATAAGATGTTCTCCAGCTCTCCTGGTGTGTCTATTTTACTTTTTATTGCAACTGTACAAATGCTCAGCTGTTGAGAGGAGAAGAGCATGTGTTTGAGTGACTCTGCAGCCTGGTACAGCCTTTGGTTGAGACACAGCACCATTGGGTTTTAGCTTGGTGGCAATGGCCATTGAAGCCATTTACACCAAATTAAACCATATTGAAAGAAGGGATTTCAGACAATTCCCCAAAAATCCATGGCAGTATGATGGTTGAGCAGTGGCTGCCCTGAAAGAGGGCAGTGGTGGCCCCTCTCTCCTAGGGAAGGGAGGGCTGGAGTCACACGTCCTGCACCATCATCAGTGCACCTGGGAGGTGAAGGGAAGAAACTACCACCAAGGTCCAAACTATTTATCAGCTAAAACTATTGCTGAATTTGACTCAAATTCATAAAGAATTGTTATGACCCCAAATTGCATTTTTAATTAATAAAAGAACTAAAAATGTTGCTGCTAAATGCTGCTCACCACCTCTGAACATCAATCACACACATTGAAACCACCACTTTCGTGACAGCCGTGCCTGTGAGCTCTACCTGCACACGCAGGAGGGCTCTGCTCAATCCTTCCGCTCCACCAACACGGTGGTCAAGACAATATCACGATGTCAAGTGCCTCCCTCAATCTCCTCGCCACTCTGCGAGCCAGCCCCAACCTGAAGGATCTGCACATTCGTGCTACTTCACTAATCCCACCGTTTTAGGTTAGAAAGTCCCAAGGCTGTATGTCAGCTCTCTTGTACACATTATTATTTTTGTATCTAAATCTTCTTTAAATATTGGGCAGACTCTTTTCATAGCTGAGTAGTCATTTCAGCAAGTGTGGCGGTTGATTTACAGTTTGTACTTTGTACACTTTCTGTAGTGAAGCATAAAATTGAAAGGCTTAAGTCAAATTCATTCACACATGGACACATTCAAGAACAAATTAATTTTAAAGCACTTACAGGGTATATAATGTTTCTATGTCATGCTTTACAAATCTATAAAGTAATTTATAACATAAAGTCTACTTTAGAAGAGACCTGCAGTGGAACAGATAGCAGAGCAATTTCAATCTAAAATATTCCAGTGCTACACTCCCCCAAATATCTGCAATTCAGATCTGATAGGAATTGTGAGTAATCAGTTTCTAAAGCAAAATTATTATACAAGGAAAGGCTCTCAGTGCACACTGTCCTCTTGCAAAACCAGGCTATTCTAAGACAAATTAAGTTTTCTAACCATCAGTATGCAGCACACCAGATAAGGGGTTAGATTTGGATCTCAAACTAGTATAAATCAGGAATCACAGTTACGCAGGACCAGAATAAACTCATTTAGATGAATATTGGATAAATACCATGTGTAACTGTAATACCAGGGCACTCAGTCAACTTCAAGAGAGTTTCCACCCCATGAGAACAGTTGTCTTCCAGCTGACATTACTGTTGTGCTCCTTCTCCTCTGGATGGCACGGCCAATGGAGGGCCCCTCTGCGCAGGAGGAGTGCCTTCCCTGCACCATCCTAGTGCGGGTCCCTTGGAGGCCCATCCAGCACTTTACGTTTTGAAGGGCCACCGGCTTCCTTCTGCTTTCTTCAGGAGGAGCTGGGAATGGCCAGCACTGCTCGGCACTGGCCTCTCACTGCACGGGACCAGGGGACCCAGAAACCATGGGGACCACCTCTCTTTGGTCACAGCCAAGTTCCTTCTCCACTTGCAGCAACACCGTGCCTGTAAATTCCCCCACACTGAGCGCTTGTCATTGGTAAATGTGGTAGGCAATCATCAGAAATGTTCAAAGAGAAGTGGTGACCCAAATTCAACGCTGGGATGAGCAGCTACAGCTCCCCTGAAACTGCAGGCTGGCGCGGACAGGAACGAGTGCCGAGTCAAACGAGCTGACAGCCAGCTGGCATGTCACAGCTACTCCTGCTCCCTCCTGGCATCCTTGTGTCTTTTTTTTGCTCTCTCTGCAAGCAGCAATTTAATATACTAACAGTACAAGGAGTAAAATATAGAGCAATGGCTGTGAACTGCTGCCGTGCTCCTCTCTTCCCACTATTCATCCCGCTTGGCTTGTGTATGGCACCTGGGTAGCTAACTCTGTAATTTGGACACAGGTAGTGCGTTCCCTCATCTCCTCAGGAGAAACAGAGACATAATCAGAATTTAGAGTGACTTCTAAAAGGTGCGTATTTCAAAGGCAAAATTGCAACATAAAGCATTCAGAGAAACTATAACCCAAGTACCGCCTGGGGGAAGGAAAACACCATTCTTTGTAAAAGCCAGTGGCTGGGGACCAAAGGGGCTAACTCAAAGCAGCTGTTCCTACTCCTCGCATCGGAGGGAGGAAGCTCTAGTTTCAGTTCCCCCATGCAGTAAATTTTGAGATATTTATAAAAAGTGGAACAGCTTCCACAGCAAAGGGCGATAAAGGTCACCCCAGCACAGCTGGGCAGGTAACCAGTCAGGATGGCATAGCCACAGCCACAGCGACCCGGGGAGAAACCCTGCCTGTGGGGCGACAGGATCGTCAGACGCCCAGGCCAGGGGGTGACGCCGGGGCTGGGTGGATGCTCATGCAGGAGGGAAGAGCTGTGCCTTGCCCTTCTCTTCTACTGCATGCTGGGACCAGGTTTCTCAAAAGTAGCTAATGATATTGGGTGCATTAAACTTCTCAGCACAGGAATTGATTTTGTTGGACATTCTCTTTCTGAACGTCAGTTCAAACTGGGTCCCCCAAAAGTCCTTTTGAAAAGGTTAACCACCGCCAGCCTCCTGCACCGCTTTTCTCCTCGCAGCCCCACAGCAGCCACGTCATTGATACATGTGAAGGGAGAAAGTCCTTATTGCAGCAGGAAAGGCTGAAAAAGGAAAAACTATTAGTCTGAAATTCTGCAATGAAAGAGGAAGATTTCAAAGGAACCCAAAGAAAACTTGCATCCAGCTCAGTGGGAATGCCTTAGGTCTAGACTTCACCTGTTCCTTTGCAGAGAGCCAGTTAGTGCCGCAACCTTAACAAGTGCTTTAAACAAAGAGACTCCTAAAATTCGCTTTACCATCAGAAGGCGATGGCTGGCAGCCAGGAAGCGCAGGAAGCAGTGGGGTGCTGGAGGAGCCCCTCTGGCACAGCCCCGTTGCAGCCACTGCCCCGTTGCAGAGGGGAGGCAGCTGCACCGAATGCCGTGCTGCCTGCTATGCTGTTTGCCGAGTGTTTTGCACACTCCTGTTTGCAGTTGCTAATAAATACCCCCAATGTTAATAATTTGAGCTGGAATCTTCTGTGACTTCTTTTTGCCTCAGGTTGCATTTTTGTCTTTAGAGTTTCAGCACAGCAGTTCAGCAGTTTTTGAGAACCTGCATCATTGTCTAAGGAATTCCTGACTCTGAGAGGAGACAAAATTAATCAGCTTTCCTCTGGCTGTCACAGTAGTACTCAAATATTAAATAAACAGTATTTGGATGGAGTTTTTCAGAATTTTGATTGTGAAAACCAGTCATAAAGACCTTGACAACTAAGTGTCAGTGTAGACCTATCCCACCATCGCTGTGCTGATGCAGAGCACTTTGGGGCTGTTCGTGCCCTATGGGTTAGATTCACAAAGTGGTCACAGTGTCATGCCAGCACTCACCTTTCAGGGTTCTAGCCCTCCTCAAGCAGGATGTAATGGACAGGCAGCTTGCAGCGTGAGGGGGGAGATGGGAAAGCCAATACAATGCAGAAGAACCATCTATGATAGAAAATGTGAAGGCCAGGATGCATTTGAAATGCAAGCCTGCTGAGCTCTGCACAAATGCAGAGGAAATGCTCAGCTTTTCCTGGCTGCTGGAGAGCTGCTTCTACTTGAGAGCATTTCTATGGACCCCTGCTGTTTCCGACCCTTGTATTCCAGGAGGGCGGTTATTGTTCATCCTCCCTTTTACTGTATTAAATCTTCCCAGGTGGCTATCATGATGAAAAGTCTGCTGGGACATCTCGCAGCTCCCCTGGAGACCTCCGTAGGGCCAGGAGGGGACCAAGCCTTGGTCCCCGGCTGTGGTACTCATTCCTAGCCAAGGCTGCCTCCTTTGGCCACGTGGATCTTCACATTGGTAGTGTGCTGTCTGGGATTTCGGGTATGAGGGAATGCTCCCTGGAGATCGCCAAGTCTCCCTTCCACGCCTAAATAAAAATCTCCTACAGGTAGGTCCTCCCTCCGCGTGGGTAAGGGAATCATCATAGAGTAAATGCCTATGTTTGCCCAGAAAAATGCTTATTAACAAATTACATTTGTTTCTAACACTGTCATAACATTCTCAGTGAATTGATGTGGAGGAGTTTCTCTCTTGAACTGGCTCTTTAATTGCGCTGCTAACGAGGTAGGTAGGGCACCCGGGTAAATAAGCACACACAGTGCGCTCTGCTATTACAGCTGGAGATTGCCTCCAGCTGCCGAACTAACACAGCGATAGCGAAGCCCGCAGTGTAGACAAACATTTTGCTACCGCCTCAGGTTTCAAGTTAGCTTATAAAAACTGTGGACTTATGCAATATAAAAGACTTTCTAAAGTGTTTGACTTGATATTGCAGGGTATAACATTAGCACTACGTAGGGTTATGTCCTGGTTTCGGCTGGGGTACGGGTTATGCTGTGTTTTGGATTTAGTATGAGGAGAATGTTGATAACACACTGATGTTTTCAGTTGTTGCTAAGTGCCCTCCTAGTCCAAGGACAGCTCCCATGTCTACCGACTGAGCTAGGTACACAAGATGGGAGGGAACATAATCAGGACAGCCAGCCCAGCTGGCCAATGGGGTATTCCATACCATGTGACGTCATGCTCAATATATGAATGGTAGGCGTGATCCAGGAAGTACCAATCGCTACTTGGTTATCGGTCAGCGCGGGTGGTGAGCAATTGCACTGTGCATCACTCATTTTGTATATTTTATCATTATCATTATTATTTTCCCTTTTCTGTTCTATTAAACTGTCTTTATCTCAACCCACGAGATTTTCTCACTCTTACCCTTCCGATTCTCTCCCCGTCCCACTGCGGGGAGGGGAGGGGGCGAGCGGCTGCATGGTATTTGGCTGCCTGCCAGGTTAAACCACGACAGGTTAATAAAGCACATAGGAAACAAAGATGAAGAACTGCTTTCTTTGGGCACCATCTGACAATGAGTCACCATCATTAAACAGGGGTGTTCCTAGTAGGGACGTATAGAGATTGTTCCTAGACCTAAAACTGTTCATCAGCTGTGCAGATGCTACATTAGATCATGGCTGATAAACTCTGTAGCTTGCACAAGAATCAATGTTCTGTTTAAATGATGAAGGGAAGGCAGCCATACAAGACCTGTTGCTTGGTCAGCCGGATCCGCTGTTTTTACGTACAGCCAAATACAGAGTGAAACTCCATGGAGGAAGAAATAATGGCTGCTCTAGTTAAGTGCTATTTTTCCTCTAAAGGGTTCAGAGGCTGAACAAGAAGATGAAACCTCAAGTCCTCTTATAGTTGAGAAGGCTAATGAAACCTTGGATGGCTGAACAGGGGATTCTGAGACACAGGCAGGATTTGAGGCTGACATGCGTGTGCTATCTGCAGTCTTAGCATCCACGAATCACTGAGGATGCTGAAAAACTGGGAAAGATGCAGAGAAGAACTGCAAAAGTGGGCCAAGAACTAAAGGCACCTAACGGGGAGAGAGAGATTTAAAAGGCAGTATTTGTCTATCTTATCAAAAAAGAAGATTAAAAGGTCTTGATTACAGCAAATAACTATCTTCACAGGGAGAAAAGAGCTCTTTAATCTGGTGGAAAAGGATGAATGGTTGAAAGCTGAAGCCAGATATATCTGAAGAGGAAATTAGGCAAAACACATTAATAGTGAGGGTTGGAAACAAGCTGCTGAGGGAAGGGAAGGAGTCCGCAGTGCTTGATGAAGATGTCATGATGCTTTTTTGAGCGAGATAATTTTCTTGTACTCATGCTATGTTTCAGTCCGTCCTGATACGGGCACAACTGTGTGAGATTTTAAGAGCTGTGATAAAATCTAGTTGTCTCTTCCAGCTTCAAGCTCTGGGACCCTGTACGAGCCGTCTGGAAGTGGGGCAGGGGTGTGCACACCAGCTGGGGGTCTGTGCAGGGAGAAGAGGCCCCTGTTTTCTCTCTCTCCCCTTCCAGCAGGACCGTCACGCCAGGAACCAGCGCTGGCATTTACTTGTAAAAGCCTGGCTGGCTGTGTTTCCAAAATGCCTTGCAGCACAACAAACCCCTTGCTTGTCCGTCCTCACTGAACCTCTTCCTAACGAGCAGAGGGGACAGCAGGGCATTGCAGGGGCGACCACGCCGGCTCGCACCCGTCTCCGGCAGGGCGGGCGGCTCGGGGTGCTGAGCCAGGCGGACACAACTCCAGCGGGCGATGCCTCCCTTGGGGGGGGATTATTGGGGAACAAAACCTGTCTCCTTATTCTGAGAGAGTTTTCTATCTGAAACTCAATATTTTTCTTAACTGAAATACATTTCCCCCCGCCGCCCTCCATCTCCCCATCCTCCACAGAGATAAACAATTATTTTTTCTGCAGCGGAGCAACAACATCCTTCAAATGCCTCTTAGAGAGCTTCACCCTCACTTAGTTGGTGAGCTCAGCTGTGTACGCTGTCTGTGAGCCAGTCCCTGCAGCCCGGACCAGCCACACTGTGCTGCGACTGTGCCTTTGCGTCTAGCAAATTGTTTCTAATATAATTATAATATTTTCAATCTATGGCAGGACTGAACTCAACAGGGCTAAAAGACTCAAAATAAGGTGGGTATGATGTCACCTGTGGCAAAACAATAATCCCCACCTTCTTTGAAGCTGACTGTAGCTATTTTTTATTCCTTTAAGTTGTCAGTCTCATGGCAAGATGCTGGCAAAAATTAACTCCCACACTTGGCTTTGCAACAGGAAGGTGACTGCATCATGGTTGTTTCAGGCTTTCATAAATGCATCTTTGATAAAATGCATCTCTCTGGTGAGAGGAGAGCTAGGCTGGAAATAAACAGGGAATGCTAACACCCTATCAGATTAGATTTAAGGAAGAAATTTTTTATGATGAGGGTGGTGAAACACTGGCAGAGGTTGCCCAGAGAGGTGGTAGATGCCCCATCTCTGGAAACATTCAAGGTCAGGTTGGACGGGGCTCTGAGCAACCTGCTCTAGTTGAAGATGTCCCTGCCCACGGCAGGGGGTTGGACTAGATGACCTTTAAAGGTCCCTTCCAACCCAAACTATTCTATGATTCTATGATCATGGTGCTTCTAGACTTTTTCAGGATGGAGAGTCCTTTACTCAACATTTAAAGAAATTATCAAAATCTCCATACGCTTACTATAGATGAGCGAAAATCTGAACGGTGCTAGCATCAGTGGAGCAGTTCCTGGAGAATAAAGACCTGTGGACCGTGGTTGAATTTGCGGTGCCTTGCATTATCTTGGACTGCACGTCTGGGACCCTTGAGGATTCAACCCTTGGAGAGAGTAACTTTCCTCTAGCTCATGAATGGTTCCCAAACAGTAATCTCCACTGACAAGCTGCAGATCACCCACGGATCCTCAGCAGGCAATTGCCTGGTCTCATGATGATACAGTAAGAAATTTAAGATCCTGCTCTCTTCCCAGCCCACACTGCTTCTTCCAGGACCCCTCACATATTTCCCATGACTTTCCAGAGAAAGCAGCTGCTGTAGCTGCTCCTGGGATGCAAGAGTGCAGGTAGCTGAGTTACAAGGGAAAAAGCTCTTCCTTGAGCAATATCACTCACTAATGTGTGGTTAAGCACAGAAATATTTCCTGATATTTTTTTTTTTTAAGGAGGTAGCGAGGGGTAACGAACAGTAAAACTAATGACTCAGTTATGTGATTTCAAAAGGACGGAGAATGAGTTATTTGATGGAAAATTGGAAGGCTTAATTGCAGTCTCTGTCGTGATCCTCTACCATTTCGGCCATGGTATAATCCATTGACTTTTCTATAATTGTCCTAATTAAACAATCAGAAGTGAGGGGCAAATTAGACCCAAAGTCCACATTTGCAGGCAATTAAAAGCATAGCATTCTGGCTGGTAGAGATGAACATTTAAATCAACTGATTTAACAACAATTAAACAAAACCTTGCTAACTCATACAGTAAAGAAATCAATAGAAAGATCAGGATAAAATGCCTGGAATTGCCAAAGAGAAACAGAGAAGTGGAAATTAATGACAATTACAAAAAAACCCAAAACAATGGTTTTCACAGAAAAGAGCCTTCTAGGGCAACTACTGCATAGCAAAGTAGAAGAAAGCAAAACTTATGAAGACATTAATCAAGGTACAAGTGAAAAGAAAATGAGATGCTTTGGGGCACAGAGATGACAGGAAGCGTATCTGTGGCAATAAGGGATGATGAAAATCATACAGAGGGAAATAAAACAAAGAATACGTGAGGAAAGGATGCAAGAGCTGCAGAACACCTACTCTGACAATAGTCTCTTGCTTTCGCTGAAAGAGAAAATCAATAAACTCTGTGTAGGAAGAAAAGCTTATCATTAAGATTGACTGTCCAACTGGATATTCCTGTTGGCAAACACATTGCTCTGTGTGATAGACGGACACGGGGGTCAAGAGGTTGTTCACTGAAGTGACCAGGCTTCACAAAATCTAGATTTGCAAGCAGCCGGGGCGGCGGGGCCCCGGCGAGGTTACTGCTGTTGGGTGATTTCTGTTCGCTGCAAGACGCGAGTTCATTTACGAAGCAATGAAAGGGTTTCAATCGAGGGAGAAGTGGGAGGGACTCTTGCAGCCCTAACCCGGGGTATGCCGGATCTGCGCACGCCCGTGACCAGCCACGCTGCAGCGTCTGCCTCAGGAGCGGTGACAGCCGGCGGCTGCGGTGGTCTGCTCTGCGTCGCCAGCGCCAGTGGCTCACTCCCTCACCCTGCGCTCCAGACATGGAGTCTGGAGGTACAAGTGGGATGAAACCACAACACCATAATTCTTTTGTGAAGAAATGTCCTAGCCCATCATCAGCAAAGGACTCATGAACTCTAGAGTCATGAGGTTTTGGGTTGGAAAGGACCTTCAAAGATCACCTAGTCCAACCCCACTGCCATGGGCAAGGACATCTTTCACTAGGTCAGGTTGCTGAAGGTCACCCTTCATTTGGCATATACCAAAGCAATAATAAAATGCCTTCTTCTAAGAGACCCTGTGTTTCTCCCGCTGTCAGGCAGCAAGTTGTAGCTTGATTCAGTTTTTGCTCTCCCTGTTGGCTGTGTTACCGGCAGGTCCCTGGTCTCATCAGCATCAGCCCATTGCTTCCCTATGCTCCCTGCCCCACCACCTCCCCAGGGCTTCCCCGTGGATCAGTGACTTCTCCTCTCCCCGGCAGTGTTACTGAACCCTTTTTGCAAGATGAAATGCAGAGTTCGCTCGCTCACCTGGTAAGAGCAAGAGAGGGAAAGGAGAGGGGCTTTCCAGGGAGAGCAGTGGACTGTAAGGCTTCAGGAACGTGCATTTCATCCATAACCGTGCAGCTGGGCTGACAAGCCTGAGGACAAAGAAACCAGGGTCCTACAGGGCCAGGTCACAAACCCACTGCCCCAGCCTCCCCTCCGATACGGTGCTTTCTTCTGAACCGAGGTAGCAGGATTGTACCCCGAGGGAGCTCAAATAGATTTCAAGGTACCTGCAGCCCCCTCATTGCATGGTTCTGTGCACAGCAGGGTGGAGTTTGGTGAAGACGTGAGATCTGGAGATGGCAGCCATGGAAACGTCACTTCCCACAGCCAGGCCCTCCCGTACCTTCCCTCCTCCCCCATGTTTCTTTGCCAGCATAACTTACACCGACAGTAAGATTTCGTGCCTAACCAATGCAAAACATTTGCATTTTATTAAGTACTTCTCACATTAAATAATGCCTCATTCAATTTTCTTTTTGGAGTAGATATTTCTTCAATTTTTTTAAGCATACCAATTGTTTTTTTTCTCTTGGAGGGGAGATGGGCGTGCTCCGCCTCTCGGGGGCAAGGCTGAGATCCTGGATGCTCATTTTAGACTGACGGGGAAGCAGCCTTTGAGGACAGGCCGTCAGTGTCTGTAAATCCCCAGCTCCCAAATGCCGTAAGTTTACTGCTGTGGATTGGGATCTACCCAATTTGACCTCGATGAACAAAATGTTTTTCTGCCTTTTTTTAGAATTTTGGGTTGGAGAAAGCACAAAGTGTTTTTTTTTTCTTTTCCTGGAATATGAAGTGCTGGATCAGGCTTATGAATACTTGGGGCTACTTGTGCTTCACTTCAGGCTGAGGAATGACAGGGGATCAAACTAAGCATTGGCCCTTTGGTTATTAAAAATTTATTTAGAGATGTTTCCTCCTTCCCAAATTAATGTCAAGAAAATCTTGTTGTTTGTTGTCTGCAAATTGTGGAGAATTTTTACGTTCCAGCACATTTTCTCCTGAATGCTGACAGATTAGAAGAAAATCAAAATGATTATGAACATTAATAATAGAATACACACATAAAGACAACCTTGAGGTGTCTAAATTTGATGCATATTCCTCTAGATTGCTGTTAGCTTTTGTATGTGAATGGATTAAAACAAGAAAAATATTGTGAACTAAATTTAAATGTATATCTTTTTGCCTAAAAAAGACAATTCATTTGTATCAGTAAGTCAATCATGATTTGTAAGCAGTCTTTGTTTTCCACCATCAAAAATAATCTTTATATCTGCAAGGAATGCATTTCTAACACTAAACAGTTGATATTATTCAAATTAGTTAGAGCTTAGCACAACTCTCTTTCATCCTCAGGTCATAAATTATTTATTTTTCTAATAGAAAGTAAAGCTTGATTTTATTTTGCTGTGCCCACACAGCATCATCCCCTTGATATTATATTTATTTAGGAAAAGAAATGAAAGTTTTTCTTTTGTTTCTTCTGGAAAAAAATGTATTTGGGGAAAAGAGAAAATCAACAATGCTTATATCAAGATTGGCAGGAGTCCCAATGGGAAAAAATGTCTCCACTTACCATTTTTTCATTTCTTCTGAATTTTTAGTCGTGTTTAGAAGCAATGCTATCTATGATATGCGCATACGAGACACTTGCTGAACCATGAAAACCAGTGAAAAGCAGAAAGGTCAGCGGCGGGCTGCCTCCTATGTCAGCCAGTTTTGGTGATGTCTGCTGTGCGATTTAATGATCTGCTTGCTCAAGTATCAAATTTCCTCAGGAGCATTCAACCATTTGGAGCTTTCTACAAGAGTTGCATACTGAGAAAACACATCACATGCAGTGGAGTGGGGGGGAACCTTGCTCGACGTAACCCGTCGAAACCAAAGTCAGGAACCCAAGAGCCAGACATGTGGTTTGAGGAACTTATTTTCCAAATTGAGTTACATAACTAAATTTATCCACAAGTTATTCAGGTGCCAGAACTTTTCAAATTATTTGCCTACTGACACAGGTTAAATCAACTAGGGCTGTACTAAATTGCCTTACTTAGTAGGTGAGATATATCACAGGGGCAATTTCTCTGGAATTTGAGTGACGTGATGCCTTGAGAGAGGAAGTTTGCCTTGTAAAGTTCTGGGAGGCTTAACTGTTCACGTTGCTATCTGGTCTAGTTATAGATGTGGAATATTTAGTAAATGGCACAATCTAACCCTTGAAGAAATTGTATTTGGGTGCTCAGGAACTAAAAAGGGCAAGAGTCTGGTTTTAATGAAATCAGTGCAATCACACAGACGGATCTGGTCTGGTCTCAGCCTGGTGTAGCCGCTGCCACCTACGCAGAGTAGGATAAGTCAGTGGAGAAAGTACAATAAGTCAGTGGAGAAAGAAATTCTTCAGACATTTTCTTTGCAGCAATACTGTATGAAAATAGTTTGAGCTATCACTTCCAGAATGACAGATTAATCTAATTTTGGGGGAAAAACAGAACTGACACTGATGGATGAACAGGCTGCAGGAGGGGCTGAGAGCAGGGCATTAATCCTATTGCTGCATCCGAGCCGAGAGAGGACCTCATCCTCCAGCACTGATGACTCAGCAGAGGGCAGATATTTAAGGAAAGGTCCTGCTCTGTTTACTTAAAAAATTGGCTCTGGGAATTTAGTTTGCATGAGGGATGCAGGATCGAGCCCTCCGTTATGGCTGCAAAGTGTTATGAGCTCCCCTGCTCCCTCTCCTGCCCCCGAGAAAAACCCCACAGCAAACAACCCCCCAAACGAAGCGCTGCATTTCTCATTTGAAGAACTGCCATTTGAAATCTTTCCTTTTTCAATTTTCTTTGTAACAATATATTATCAGATGTATTTGATGCCTAATTTAACTTGGTTTCCACGTGTCATTATGGTTATGAAATGTCTTTGTCTTTCAGTGAGGCAGATGCAACCACAAAATCTTGCTCTTTGGCTTAATTTCCAACTACTGTTCACATTTGTTTTTGTAAATCCAGGCCAGCCTGCCAAACATACTTAATACTTTACCGTTTTCAATGCCTATCACCCTTGCCCAAAAGGCTAACTATTTTCTTTGGCTCATTGGGAGCCCTGCAGAGGAAAAGTCTCTGAAAACTGCCAAGGTCAAGAGGAATTTCAGATTAAGGTTTATGTTGTGCTGTTATTTAAGTAAACAAAGGTAAATTCCAGTAGGAGGGATGAATTTAGACCACATGCAATGTCTATTTACTGCGGTGAGATAGAGCTGGAATGGAAATCTTCTGTTCCCATCGCCAGGAGGGACCAAGCAGGAGCTATGCGAGAGGATGTGGAGGAAGATTTACCAGAGCATGCTGGGACGCGTACAGAAAGAGCAGAGACAGCAGGAAAAGCCCCAGCAGCAGCGACTGCTGCAGCGTTCGGAGCATTCACACAACCTGCCAGAGCAGGACTTCCTGCTGGGGCCTGGGGTTACGTCTACACCAGTAGATGAAAACAGGCCAAGTCCTGCTCTCTAGCCCTGAGGGCAAGCGGCACAGCACGGCATGCATCTGTCCTCGCCTCCCCAGCCCTGCCTCCCTCCAATCCCCTCCACCCAAAATGACCTCCTCCCTAACGCCTGGCGGCTCTGGGCCGTGTTATCTCCCAAACCATGTCTCAGACATTACTAGCCAGAATGAGTCAAAACTGGGCCAGGTAATGCACCAACATACTGTCCAGCTAACAGCCTGGACAATCGGGGACAGTGCTTCAGCCCTTGTACATGTACAGATTATTAACACAGTTGTAGCCAGGGAGCCAAAACTAGCTGGGAAAGATGTATTTGCCCTTCTCTGATGGAGTTTCATTTACACTGGGAGGAAGGTTGCAGTTTCATTAACTGTTTAAAAAACAGTAATCTAATCAAAACCAACCCTCCAGGCCCCTTTAAAAGCCAGTGGATGAAAACAGGTATATCCAGATGGTGGTTCATCCCCAGACTGCTGTGGATATTTCATATTCTCTTGGGAATCTCAAATGGCAATGGGCACTTAAACGTGGGCACCTGATGTGCATCCCATGAGGGACGAGCTGACTCTGCACTCTGTGCTCCATTGACAAGTACTGACTAGATCTCCCTTGATACACAAGTTTAGGTACCTCACACGTGTAGGCATCTACATACAGGTGTCTTCTTCTGGATCTGAATCCCACCCGAACTGTGCTAGTGGCTGTGTTGTCATTGGCCATGCTATTGCAGAAGGCACATGCTGGGGATACAAGGCAAACCCAAATGAAGATATGTCTATGTTGCAGCTATCTGGTAATGTCATTGCAGCTTGTAATCAAGGACAAATGAGGATAGCTGTGGCCTATCCTCTACCTTGTGAGACTTACAGCAGTGGCAGGTGCAATGACGTAGGTATCATTCACCAGTATTATCCAGCATCCAGATGCATTTATTTATGGATAGATTTAGCCTGTGCTACTGCTTCTCCATTGTTGTGCCTGCACAAGCTAACCTGACGCTAGCTCTGGCCTTCTTGCGTGGAGTTTGCTTGCAACTCTGAATTGCAGTGGAAATGAAGTCCCCAGACTGGGCTGTAGAACTGGGCTCCAACCGTAATGCAGATCTTGTGATCGTGTAACTTGGTATGTCTGCTCAGGTCAACCAGGGAGAGAAGCAGAGCTGGCCCCGCTGGATGTGTGAAGCATTGGCCAAGAGAGATACAGCTGTAATCGGCTTGCTGGTGCGATGTGCTTGAAACCAGCGTATGGGCTCCACATCTATGTTGGGCACTGCTGTCTGAGCCTTGCCTGAACTTAGGGGGGATGTGCCTTAGTCGCTGTGAGAAAACTACAGGAGTATCTTATGAAGTTTATTAAAATGTGATTGAACTGTGAGAAATGAAGAGGAAAAAGGAACAGCTTCTTGAACAGAACAGCCCTGCTGTTCAGGAAAGTAAAAGTAAAGCCCAGAATGGAGTGGGAGATATATACAGGGAGACACCAATACAGATATTTTAAAATAACCACATGGAATGAATGGAGAACAAAACTGCAATATGAACTGTAAACAGAACAAATTTACATGAAGCTGAACGAAACCAGGCTAGTTAGACTCACTATCTTTATCTTGTGTGAAGGTTTTATTGTGCCTTCAGGATAAAAAGGAGCTTGAAAGGGTTTTATATCTCATGAAACACATCTGCTGAGCTTCTAATGGTTATGCTGCAGGTAGAAGACATTGCTTATCAAAGCCTAAATAATGTTCTCACTTTCACATATAAAGAGGAACCATAAAGTCTGGGAGTGGGATTCCCCAAAGCAGGCTCACGCCGGAAAAATACCTACTCATTCACTGCTGGCAGGGCTGGGAGCCTACGACTAATTCTGCATCAATTAGGCTACTGATCTGCTGTTAATCTATACACAAATCCTGTGGCTGCATTAATATCCGTTAGTGCTTAGACAGAAATAAAGCAAGATATAGACAAACCCAATAAACTATTGTTTTCTATGCATTGTCTATGCTAGTGATCATAATGAGACTGTTCCTCGGCAAGACTTGGGATAAATGAGCCAGTCACATTCCCTTTCACTCTAAAAATGTCCCAGGGCTTAGAATGTTCTCAGGTGAGTTTACTGCTTCCAGAAAATATTACATTGACAGCCCTGAAAAATTAAATCTTTGTTTCCAAAGAGTAGTAGAAACAGATTTCTCCGCAATTTCCCACCAGATATTCTCTGGAAAATGGTGTTTTCCGCGCAAGACTCGGCTCCCATGCCTCTTGTTAACAGCAGAAGGGACATCCTCGTGTCTGCAAGGTGGCAGCCGTGCTCCTCACCGCAGGGCAACCAGACGCTGCACAACAGAGAGGATGTACGTGCATACACTGTGCTCATGCTCTACACTTGGGTGATGGCCTCCAGCATCTTCCCCTGATAAGCCTGATGGCACCGGAGCTGCCACCAACATAAAATCATAGAATCATTAAGGTTG
>NW_009222308.1:0-4513 GCF_000690835.1 Fulmarus glacialis | reverse complement strand
CCTTGTTTGATTTTTACCTAATGAGCTCATGAAATAAAGCTTGATTCACAGTGTACGTTCCCCTGTGAATTTGAGAGACCCAAATGAACTGTGACCATGCACCAAATAATTCACAGCTGAAACTGGACTTACGCAATACAGTAGTAACAAAATGGAAAATGCTTTAACCATGTAGTTGAGAGATTAAGGAACAGGACTGAAGAAACATGGATTTATAAGGAAGCTCCCTTAGAAAGCGTAGCGGCTGCTTCAGAACCAGGCCTGACAGAGTCAGCAGGCTGGAGACAGGCTGAGGCATGCTGCAGCGGCGGGGTACCCCCTCCACAGTAAGTATACTTTTGTGTTAACTTGCATTTTGTGGCTCTGCTTCTCTCTTCTCTGAGTAGATTTCTTAAGGTTCCAGGAAAGCTTCGCTTTTGGCCAAGACAACAAACATGGACGGAATATGAGGAAGGCTGTCTGCGGGCAGCTCCTTTGGCACAAGGGCCAAAATAGGGGCACTGCAAGGAGTGGCAACAGTGACAGCTGGGGAAAGACCATGCTGGGCTCTGTATCTGGGCACATTGATCTGTTCAAAAGCATGGTCGCATAGACATCATGGCAGCAAGGCTGTACTGCAGAGGAAGTGTTTTGGCTAAATTTCATTAAAATATGTCCTTTTTAATGGCAGGCTTGATAGAAGCCCATATTTAAGGACAGTGAGTTTCTCTTAAGTTCTAGAGATGATCATGGATTATCTGGCAAACAGACATTAAGGAGGCGTGCTGCAAAAGACTTCTTGCTTCTTTCTGCATTTTGTTCTGGTTTTGGTATGAGTGGATTTCATTATCCAGTGATAACAACAGGCATTTTTACAAACAAAAACAAATGAACAAAACAAGAGCTGTAGAAATGGGAACATACCGCATCAGGCAGGACAACAGCTGGGCTTTTTAAACAGAGAGCCTTTATCACCACTGGTAGTGTATCACCTAGATTTCATTACGAAGGTATGCTGGTGTAACTTAGTGTAATATTTACAGTGTTGAAGTAGGAATGTTAAATGGAATTTTTTTCTTTAAGTAGCCTAAATACTCGTAATCATTCATAGCTATGAAGTATCTTGCCACATGGAAACATTTGTCGACTTTTAGGAAGCAATAAATAGTCAATGACAGACCTCCAAAATGAACTTTCCCTTTTTAAGATTAAAAGGTGTGGAAATACAATCAAGCAAAAATACTTTAACTTTGTTAAGAATGAATCAATTCGTCCTTCAATTGCTTGGGATGAAGATAACTAAAGAACTATATTACTCTCCAAAAAGGCAAAGTACTTAAAAAAGGTAATCCTGCTGTTAAGCAGATAATGAAAAACCATTTCAAGGGATTGTGATGCCACTGGGCACCATAGAACCTGCTCTTGTCTAACCAGGTTTCCTTTAATTAATGTAAAAAGTTTTTGTAACATCAAACAAGTTATTTAAAGCAAACAGAAAGAAATCTACTTTTTTTTTTCTTGTGACTGACTACCTTTTGTGACTGAAGCTATTGTTTTATGGGATTTGGAGCTGAAGAGCCAGAAAGCAGATTTTCTAAACATCAAGATAGCCATTTAAGGCCCTGCAGTGTAAATGGAAGCACAGTTTAAACTATTCAATGTTTGTAACACTAGTGTCTTCTAATAAATTTTCCCCCAGCAGAAGCAGAATGATTATCAGACCAGTGACCAAGAAGATACTTGATACAAAGTTGACAAAAAATATTGATTGCAGAGGACTGCAGTCCTCACTTTCAGGAGTGATAATCATCTGTTCTTTCTATTGAGCAGATAGATTTGTAGGTGTTTGATACTTCTGAAGTCAAGGCAGAGGTGTCTTGTGACATGCCCGGGAAATTGACTTTGAAGTTACTCCTTTGAAAATAAAGGGGCTGAAGGTCCAGCCCACAGGCTTGAATGATGGCAGATTTTAAGTGATTATTCAGTAGTTCCTGCAAAGCTGTCTTCTTTCATTTGGTAGAAAATTCACAACTTCAGCAGGTGAGCAGACTGAATAAGTAATGAGCAACTTGGTCACAAATTTAAGTCAAAAGTTTAAAGATAAAGCCTGAAGTTACCTCTAACTGTAATAATAATTCAGATGGGATTTAACAAAGAAGCTTAAACAAAACTATAGTTGTGCTGTCATCACCCAAATTCTTGATGCAGCTGTTAAAAACCAGAATATACTGTTTCTAATTCGTTGTAGAGGAACAAAACTCCTCAAGCAGTGAGAGGCAATGACTTAAACATCACTATGGAGCATCAGACAATAAGGGGTATTTAAAATAAACCATTATGATAGCTGAACACATATAAAAATAATCTCTTTATTGTGATTTTTTTTTTCTTTACCTGACAGTGTTATTTCTTAAGAATAAATATTAACAGGTGAAAGTATCTCTGCTGAGCCTGCAATTTCACGTTTCTTGCAGCAGCAGTGCTGTCATAACCAACTTCTTCCCCAGCTGCTTGTTCCCTGTCCCTACACCGCCCCTTCCTTCTAGGCAGTACACTGGCTTGTGAGACCATGCTGCCCACCAGATGAGGGACCTGCCCAAGCGGGAGCCACCGCTTCCCACCCTCTTCACCCTGGATGTTCCCAACAGCAGCACTGGCTTCAGTAAGCCTCCTCCCTGCTCCTTCTGCCCTTGCACAATCTGTGAGTTGCCTGAAGCGCTCCGCAGAGCTAAAAGAGATTTGACAGAAAACCAGCATGTTTTAAGACTGGTTGTTTTTCAGTGGAATCAGTTCACTCGAGCTCATTCAACATGTAACTGAGCAAACATCATGTTCTCCAAGCAGTGGAGGAGGAGAGGTGAGAGCAGGACCCAGGGCTGCTGAACATCTCACAAAAAATGGTGTGGCCATGTGTACCCTTCTGATACAATCAGCCACTTGGGGAGTTGAGCTAAACTGTTGTACTCTGCACTGGAGCAGGGCTGGAGCTCAAAAAAAAAAGGGCGTCTGACTAAGCAGTGACTAATAGCTGAGGTGGCAGCACCTTTAGCAGCTGTAGTCATTTTGGAAATGAACTTGTGACTATCCTCTAAACCACAGCTACCTCAAAAGCCGACTTTACCCTGAATTAGGAAAGATTTTTTTTTTCCTTGCTCTGAGAGCATTTCAGACTAAGTGAGATGAAATAAAAAACACATTTAAAGAAATTACATTGGTAAATGGAGATCCTAAAAAAGTTTTAAGGTGGGCAACACTAAAATAATTCTGTAAGGTGTTACTTCTTTACCTCAAAACACTTTTATACTTTGAAGTAAAATCAATTGATTTTAGATCTATTACTCTAATACAAGAGAGATAATAAACTCAACACCATTTACAATAAACTTTACAATAATTGTCATGTTATAATAACTGGAAAAAATGAATACGTAGTGACCCTTTGTGCTAAATCCACTGTTTTAAGCTTTAGTAAGCTATTTGTTCATCTGTATGATGGTTTTAGTGTGATACACAGAATACATCGCTTGGCTTTTAAACGCATTCGGTAAGAGCTCTTTCAGGAAGATTGAAAACCGACAACCTTTCACCTTCAACTCAATAAATCGTATCCCATTTAATTCAGTTTTTATTCAATGAAATGATGTATAAAAACTTACAAATCTGAGAACTTAACTATACACAAAAAGATGATACTCAGTTTAAACGTATACACAGAGAAGAGCTGTGGTTTGTGACTTGCCCTCTCCCGCCCCTCCCCCCAAAACACACACCATCTCCATTTACGATGGGGCACTTATTCTGTCCGCTTACGCCTTCTGTTGGCCCAGTCATTGCTCGGTGGGCTTCATTGCTGTTGTCAGTTTAGGTTTTTAGGCTACCAGCAAAAAATCTGGGCATCTATATAAAATAGTAAGAATCAGCAACTTGATTTTTAACACAAAGATGCAGTGCTACCATCAGCAGTAACTAAAACTACAGAATTCACCCTTTCAGTTTTTGCAGACACTGTCTCGGCTTTGAAAATAACGGGACTCTCACAGAGCAGAATTTGCCAGCCAGCACTACAGACTCACTTTAAAACAACCATGATCCCCTGTTGCTAGAACATCTCTGCACCACTTTTTCCTCCTCTTAACTCATGCCATTAGACCAAATGAAATCATGGACATTCCTTGCCTGAGTAAGGCAACAAAGCTTTTCCCTCTCCTTTCGTCCAGCGTGACTCAAGCCTATGGCTATCAACACATGCATGTGCTGCACTGATGATGGTACAGTGCTCACCAGTATGTCACTTCTCTAGTTTCCTTTGTAGCTTGGGTGACAACACTTACCTATCAGCTTCTCTTCAACAGGCCAATAAAAATGCACACAGCTCGGGACGTTTTAAATTTGATTAAAAATAACCTGTGCAATGACCAGTTTTGTCAAACAACTAAAAGACTTTCTGGGCTGAATCTGAGAATAGACGGCCAGTTACTTAAAAAGGATGTGTGCATTTATTTACCTGTACCAAATATACACACAAACACTTTCT
>NW_009222307.1:0-4015 GCF_000690835.1 Fulmarus glacialis | reverse complement strand
GAGGTGATTAGTGCCTGCAGCGGGACGAGGAATTGAGGCCAGCGTGCCTGTACCAGCTCTGCAGCTCTCTCGACCATGCATTTACTGTTAAAACGCTGCCAACCCAAGTTCTTCCCAAAACAATGAGGATTGCCTTAAAAACCAGCAAATGTTTTGGGGTTTTTTTTGGAAGTGCTGGGTTTGTTCAATTGTTTTCCTAGTTTCTATGCCTTTAACTTGCACTCGGGACAATTTTTCAGTCTCCTCTGCAAGCCAGGAGGCTAGAAATGTACCTTCTTTTTAAAAATGAAAGCTCGGAGTCTCAGCCACCTGACTGCAAAAGCTGGGGACTGTGAGAACAAGGCAGGGCTCACGCAAAAACTGCAAGAGCAGGCAAACAGACTATTGAAATAGCTGCTTCTCTCGGTCGAGAAACGGGCTGAATGGAAAGAAAGGCCAGAAGGGCAGAGCATGTAAGCCGACTCGGCTTTCCTGTAACAGACGGAGAATGCCAGCTCGCCCTCCCCGCCCCAGCCAAAACAAAAAGCCCATACACAACTAAAGCGAAATCCGCCTTCCTAATTGTACGGGAGTCATGAGGCCTGGGATAGCAGGTGGCTTTCGAGTCTCGCATCTCTGCCGAAATTCAAACTCGTCTCCCAGGCGAAATCGGGAAGTAGGGGCGCGGACAGAGATACAAGCGGTCACCGAAGGACCGTACAAAATGCACACGGGGGCTCACACCGCTTCCCTGTCGATTATTTGATATAAACCACAAAACTAATCACTTTTTCTACAGGTAAAGTTGATTCAGGGTTCTTTGACACAAGCAGCTGCCAGGAGATGGGAAAACAGCTCCAACTTAACTATTAAACTTAAAGTGGGGACGCAGAGCTTGCTGGCCAGCACTTCAGTGCGGGTTGTAAGATTTTAGCAAAAATCTTGACTTTCCAACTAAACAATTGCATTTGGACAACGATCTATTGAAGGTTGTACATGTCTTTCGACAAGTAATCTTAGGTACTGACAGTGCTCGGAAAATACCAAGCAGGCTTGTTGAACCGTCCTAAACTACCTTGTCATTGAATGGTGCAGAGGTGCTGTGTGAAGTGATGCCACGTGTTTTCTAGCGGCTCTAAGGGTATTTGGATTTCGATTTACTCTCAGCGGATGCACTGACATGTTCTCCAGTTTGCCTCTTGAATTAAGACGCTGCAGTGTTCACTTTTCTCCTTTCCAGCTGATAGGTACGTGTCTTAGCTCCCCCAAGGGGAAGGAGGCAAGGATATTCTTCCTTTTAGCTTGTCCTTAGAGCTATTACACTTTTAGAGGGAATAATCCCCAAAGCAAAGGCACGGACAATTGGGTGTATCCATGGGCTGCGCACTTTTCTCAGGTGCTCCATCTGCAGGGTTAACTTCAGTGAAATCGCACCAGGAGGGCAGCTTTGAAGATTGTATACAACACGCAGATGGTCTTCTGGAGAGCAGCTGCCTTTGGAAAACTAGCTAAAACTGCTGTTGGCGTAACAAACAGAATATTTCCAAGATACAAAATTAAGGGAGGAAAGCAGCTCTACTGGCTATTGTCAGAAAACAGAGGCTTGCATAACAGCAACATTTTCCATATACTGTGCAATTAAGTTACTTGCTTGGGAATTAAATTGCAAGACAGTTCAGACAGCATGGCCAGCTGTAACATAACACACGTTACAACACACGTACTGAATGTTATTACTTGGTGTCAGTGTTTATTGAACGGAGTGGGGATTTGAGAAACAAGCTTTGGCCCAGGAAACACTAACAATGTGATGGCACTTAAAATCTCTAAAGCAGCACAGCTAGCATTAGAATTTTGGGGAATAAATTCTTCAAAGATAAAATACTTTGGAAAATACCTGCTAATTCCTTTAAACCCCTAAGACACATTAATTTTCATATTGGGTAATGAAAAGCCACAGATTTCACCACTAATCTCGAAAATATCCTGCGGTTTTTGGAAAAGCAAGGGAGACTCCAGGTGTAGGTTCAGTGGCTGATTTGCAGCAGCAGTTCCAGCTGATCTCACTGAAAAGTGTTTATTTGCTGCTGTCTGCTGGTCCCTTGCTGTCTTCTTCTGCTACTGCAGGAACCAGGGCCAGCGAACAGAGCTCGCTGACTCCTTGAACTACGCTTCCCTCTTGTTTTTATGGAGAAGAATCGATGCTCTAGGACGTTGCTTCATTTCAGTTGCAAGACTGGAGTGAGATCGGGCCAAATCAACTCTGTCGTAGCTCCGTTGAGTCTGGTGGGCTTACGCGAGGGATAAATCTGATCCAGAGTAAGAATAACACGAAACACAGATGGGCTGGGTTAGTACATTGTTTATATAAATGGCTAGACCATGGAGAGCTGCCCGCATTGCAAAATCCCACCCACAGCTGGCTCCATCCTGGATCCTTTGGAAAGCACGGCACAGGCGAACCAGCCACAAAATGGGCCACAAAGACTGAATTTCCCCTCTCTTCCTACAGCAGGTCTCTTGTGCTCAGAGTTGAGGACCACGTTGGCAGTGGTGCACGGGCTCAGCTCACCAACTGTGCTGAATCGGCATCTCGGAGAGCAGGGCAGGTCAGATTGCCGTGCCCTCCGATGGGATTAAAGTTATAAATACATTTTTGGAACAAAAGTAGGAACCGTCCACAAGAGCTATTTCTGATGACCTCAAAATAAAGTTAGAAGTTGGGTTTTTTTCCCTCTGTTTCTTAGCGGGGCTGCTGAGCTCTCCAGCAGAACAGGAAGTAGGCTGAGGAGCTGTTTGAGTAACCAGAGTCGTCAGATCAATGGAAAAAATGGTTTGAGTACATTTTGTGAAAGTGTAGCCAACAATTTTGAAATTACTGCAGTTTCTCGTCCTAGATCAGGGCTGTTGTTCATGCCAAGGGGACTTATGTCTACCACTGCTGTGTCTGTAAGCAAACAGACAGAGCGTTCCTTTTTGAGGATGTACATGATGTGCACCCCGGGGTGAAGCAGAAATCTTTCCCTTGGTGTCCTTGGATCGGATTCCAGATGAGTTAATCTCTCAATATGAACAGGATCCTACATAATTTTGCCATGCCTGCCATGCCATTTAGGAGAGAAATAAACTTGCTTTTATTGGGAGTTGGGCAAGGGGAGGTCAGGGTAGGTGAGGAGGGAGGGAGAGGATAAGAGACACCATTTTGCTGTCAAGGAGGAGAAGCACAGTTCTCAATCTCAGAATTGAGGCCGGTCCTACATTTTAGTGACACTTGCAGCTTCTTTCATGTTTTGCAAGCTCATCCGAGAATTGAATGCATGCCAAATTAATCTTTCAAGGGAAGCGGAGCTGGGTTGAAAATATCTCCAGCACAGATAATTCAAAGGAAGTGCAACTTTTAAAAAAGCATCTGAAGTGCCTCTAAGAATCTACCTGTTTTTTCCTGTTTTCTTTTTTTCCTTTTTCTCTTTCCTCCCCTTAGTCCCACATTTTGCCTCTTTGCTGTCTCATCATGTCACCATTTCCTTTTTTCCCATTAGTTGTTCTCACAGAGGCATACAAAGGGTTTTCGATCCCGTCACATGCTCCAGCTGGAACTAGAGCACGACTCTTTTCTGACTGTATTTTCTCCAGGATTTTGTCAAGTTTAGCTGCAGACGCTCCCCGGCTTTTCGCTGATTGTCTTTTCAGCTGTCCTCCGCTTGCGACACTCACGTTGCAGCCGGGCAAAGGCCGCTTCAAGCTGCAACGCGGAGGCAATGCCGTGAGTGCGGGGAGAGCAAGGGACTGCACGGGTGCCGGTGGCGAGCGGGATGGGGCGGCTGTGGGGAGGGAGCGGCGCGGCGTGGGAGAGCAGGGCCAGGAGAAAGAGATAAGACGGACAGGAAGGGAGCGAAGGGGAAAGGCAGGTGGAAAAGGGAAATGACCGCGGAGGCCAGGAAGACTAAAGAGAATACAAGGGAAGCTGCGAAGCCATCTGGGAATCTGCTTTAGCCACGTGTAAATCGCACACGTCCTTGCGGCTTCCCCCTCTGCG
>NW_009222306.1:2031-2275 GCF_000690835.1 Fulmarus glacialis | reverse complement strand
ACACCACTCATCACCGATCTCTATCTGGATACTGAGCCCTTGATCACTATCCTCTGGATGCGTCCATCCAACCAATTCCTCACCCACTGGACAGTCCACCCATCTTAACTATGTTTTGGTTTACAACCTTAAGCCTCCAAGCTGAGGTAGGTATGCTTAGCCAGTTAAAACTGAGCAACTGAAGTAACCATCGTCAGTTAGAAGTTAGCTCTCAAACTGAAGTGCAGTAGCTCACCGCGTGTGC
>NW_009222306.1:0-1870 GCF_000690835.1 Fulmarus glacialis | reverse complement strand
AGCAGGAACTTCACCAGATTTCTCATGTTTCCCTTTATTACATTTCATTCTTACACTTGCCCTGAGCAAGGAAGCTAGAAGTCTGATCACCTCAAAAACCCCTAAGAAGAGAGAGGCTTTAGCCCCACAGAGAAGTGGATCCTTCTCCATGCTCCATGATTTGTGCTTCTCCCTGCCAAAGTGGTGGGTGTAGTGGGTTGAGAAGAGGTTGCCCAGTATCAGCTAAAGCTATTCTAAGGCAGCTTAAGTTAAGGGTGGTAGTCAGTCATGTGTGGAATGATCAACCTCATTTAGATCAACACCAGCTTCTCCATCCTCCTCTTTAGCAGCAAAATGTTTGCGGCCCATCACCATACAATGTTTCCCCATCATTCTGCCTTATTCCCAGCATACCACAACAATTTTCTATGAGAGTAGAACAAAAAAAAATTGTTCTTGCAAGTTCTTGCATATTACATGGCTACACTTGTAGACCTGTTTGGTACTGTAAGAAATAGTGAGGCAGATTTGGGATACATACACTATTATGAAAATTACTTGTCCTAAATATTAATATTGCTAGAAGTCTCTATGCCTGTGAAAAAAATATGTGGAAGTCCTTTTGATAATCTTTGAATACAAGATTATTTCTTACTGGGAATTCTGCACTGAAAAATAAATAAATATGGAGGTCTACATAGCTGCTTCCCTTTATACTTTGATATCAGACATGTCCTAAGCAGGAGGCTATCTCATGTCTGTCCTGGCAAAACCAGTATCTCCTCTCCCTTCACTCTTTCATTTCCGTGGCCTTTTGGTTAACCTCTGATTTTCAGGCACAGAGGCTACAAATAGCAAAAGCTCGAAACAACTTTAAAAAAAGACACTGTTATGCCCTGCATGTAGGACCAGAGCCTGGAGCTTCTCTGTAGCTTCTCTCTTTACAGGCTCCTGGAGGGGCTGCTGGAGCAACACCCTCACTGCCAGGGCTGTGGCTTCCTTCTGTGTTCTGGGCTTTGATAGCTCTAATAGGAATGTGGGGAGACTGCCAGGATCCCCTACAGAGGCTAGGGCTACACATGAAGTGGCTTCAAGGTTTTAGGTCTCTTCCCAGCATGTGCTTTCTCCTGATGGATTTGTGACCTCTCCTGCCAGACCAACATCCACGTTCTGAATTCTTGGCCTAACAAGGTAATTCCTTACCCTCCTCCTACCACTAGCTTTGTTTGAAAGGTCTTCTGCTGCCATCAGTGGATGCCTCTGTGACTGGGATGGACTGACTTTTTACATTCAGACTCACTTCTGTCTTTCTTTTGCTTTCTTCCTTCTGACTTTTTGAGGACCTACCAGTTACAGGCCAACTTTATCTATCCTGTTCTTCACCTGGTCTTCAAACACTTAGCATTTGGAAAGAGCTAGATTCTGACCTTTCTCTACAGATCCCAGTTCTGCCTGACTGAGGAAGATGGGAATTAAACAAACAAAAAATCAAACTATGAACAGATTCAAGCCAGCTTTGTGTTATCTCATGGCACAAAAAATCTCAGTGGGCTTCATATTCCAGCCTCTTTCTAGCTCTACATAGTTACTTAACTGGCACTTGCAGAAGAGCTACTCGCTTGAGCAAAATCTTCCGAAATATTCTGTGCCATTCTCCTGTTTCATAAGATGGGCCTTGTCTTCTTTCACATCCCCACAGTATGATTCCAACACACAAGTCAAAGTATTTCCAGAAGATGCATTTAGACCGGCAGAGCACTGGAGAAACCTTAGAGACAGATTCTCTGTCTTGCTGCAAAAGCATGGTCCAGGAGAAGACAGAATAAAGTAGTAGGGAGTAAGAATATTATAGCTGCCTCTAACGTATTTGAAAAGTCATGGCAGTCAGGCA
>NW_009222305.1:0-8241 GCF_000690835.1 Fulmarus glacialis | reverse complement strand
ATAATAATTTAGTAGTGTTGTGGGGTAATCTCTATCACTAGGTTTTTTTTTAGACTGACACAGACAAACATCTATGAAGACACAGACATAGGAGGCACTGCCTTGAGCAAGGGGATGGACCTGATCACCTCTTGAGGTGACCTGATCTTTTCCAGTCCTCTCCTCGTGATTCTTTGCTCTGGTCATAGAGCATTGCCCCTCTGCTTCTTTGAACAGAAGGATTGGGCAACATTTTTGTCTGTGGAGTGATACTAGCAGAGATCATTGGTACTGCCCTTCTATGGTTAAATCTATCACGAAGGGTTGAATTCAGTTCTGTCTTTTAGAGACAGAAAAGTCTGGCCTACCGGTGATAGTAAATCCTGCTCTCAAATACAGGAAAATATAAAATAGTCCAAATGTTTTGCCATTATCTGTGTAAAGGGTGGCTTACTGAACAAATGGTCTTAGCAACACTGGACCAAGTATGTTATGCAGGCATTAATCTGTTGGACTTTATATCGTAAGAAAAACTGCCCAAGTAAGAAACTTGACTACAGCTTCTGACTTCTCATCAACCTACAAGTGAGGTTTGTCACATTTCTGGCTGGGTTTTCTGGGTTTATTTAAGAATGAAACATTCCTGCGATCTGAAACGAAGTTACAGTATTTTCTCATTTGTCTTTAAATATGTTCCCCTATAAAAAGAAGTGTGTTCTCTAACGTTCAGATTCTCAACAAACTCCAACAGGCTTTAGCCTTTTCTTTCTGATGTGGTTTAGTCAAGATTATAATTCGTATAGCCTTTTCTTAATGATGCAGAAGAAAACATTTATAAATTTTCATGTTAGGCAGAGTGTTTGAAGTTACAGTTTCATAAATATCCAAATGAATATTACTTGATAGTACATGAGAAGATGTTAGGAAAAAAAACCTCCACAAAACCAAAGAATGTCTTGTTAAGCATTTTTCTCTTAAATTCCCGAAGCATGAAGTATCCTAGACAGATCCATTCAGCAAAACCCACGCTCCTGTAAGGTTTTATGACCCTTCAGCCCTTCAGAAGGCTGCCTTGTTTGGTGTGTACATCCTGCGTGGGCAAGCTGAAAGGGTGTATAAAGGAGGCATGTCACCCACACTTGATATTACAGCTCATCTACTTCATTTTCATCTGTGCAAATTCTACCCACTTAGGCAATTGCTACATATACACCCACTCAACTGCTTGCAATAGAAAGAATGCTATTATTACAGTATTTAACTGAAGTAATAACTAGAGCAAGGTCACCTAGCCTTTTGACAGTCAGGACCTGAATTATATTACAATGTTTATTTTGGAATTCGATGCTGAATACAGTTTATAATGCTTGAAGTGGTGCAAAATCATTCAGGAGCAATAGGACCACCAATTAGACTGCTCTGAAGTGGAGACCTCAGTCCTGACTGTAGTCCAGCCATGGTACGAGCTGTACAACCCTACGTAAAGGAAAGTGTCTAATGAGATAAAGCCATCTTTTACTGTGTCTGTATGTACATGAGTTTAGAAAATAACCCTGTATTCACGTGCGCATAATAGTTAATAGCCATGTAATTTGCATACATGTCTGTCAGTAACATCACCACAGGGCAAGTACATTAAATACCCTTCAGTCCTGCTAAAAGATGTACACTTATGGTCATCACTAGTATTTTGACTGCTCACACCGGCACTGGGCTTGGTTCATTCTGCCCAGAATGACGCTGAGTTATCAGAGAAACTATGTATGTGTTTTTGCTGAGGTACCACACGAGTGTTGTAACCCAGAAAACAGTGTGTAACTACTGCAAACGTTTCTGAACCTCTGTGTGTATTTGGGATGAATCGTTTTTTCCTCCCTCTTCTCTGAACTTTCTGACAGCAGGTTGTGACACGATTGTCATGGTCTAGAGGCAAAATTTAAGTATTTCTGTCCTACGAGCTACATGCAGCTCTTGGTTGACTTTACCAACTGCTTTTTGAGATTTCAGCCATTGATATGAAGGCTAAGCAGTCCACTGTGAAGCTGGAGCGAATGGAGGGAAATCACCAGATATATTTCTGACCTGCACCTAGGCTGACCTACTATGAAACGTAAAAATGTTCAAAAAGAGTGTCACCTTTTAATATCTAAATATCTGCAAAGACACTGTCCTCTCTATATACTATAATTTTTCACAGTATATAGCATTGATCAAACTACCACTAAGTGGAACAACTCATCCTATTTCCCCTACCTCTAGGTGCAAAAATAGCTCAAGGCTATCAGTGCAGGCAATGAAATTTTATGGCAACTGCTGAATTCCAGGAGACTGGAGGGAGAGAGAAGTGCAAGGGACTAGTGGAGGTTGTGGGAAGGAAGGGTGGGGCTTGTGAAGTATCAGTGAGGTTTTACAGATATGAAGGTGGATAAGAAGGCTGGGGAGCAGTCTTTTTTTAAAAGGAGCCATGGTGTGTAAAAGACCTGGGAATGGACAGTGGCATTTCTGGATAATGAGGCTGGGGAGAGTCAATAGGGTTTAGGGTCAATGAAGGGATGCTGGGAAGGGTGCACCTAATCAGAGAGGGAAGCTTTCATTGGTGACATTGTGATAAACTGGGCAAAGAAACTAGGAACCAAGGTGATGGAGACAAGGCGGGGGTTGTTCAAGTGAGATGGATTAGTGTTGAGAACAGAAAGAGAGATATGTGGAAAGGAAAGAGAGAATCTCAGCCTAAGAACTAGTGCTGGGAAAAGAGAATGGGAAGTAAGAATAATGCAGACTGAAATTAGATAAGAAAGATAGGGAGGGAAGGAAAATGATATGAACATCAATAGAATGGAGATATATCGGAAAAGAATACAGAAGGCACTTGCAAAATATTAAAGTATAGAGAAAAGAGAGAGAACAATACCTGCTAGAGACCATGCTTCTTTATTAATTGGAAGAGACCCAAAAATTCCAGATGACTTGTCACATCTCTGCTATCAGAAAATGATCTGCTGAAAACCATTAATAAAGTATGCATGACAAGAAGGCAGGATGAAAACCTATTGTAGAGTGAAGGGTTACACTTCTGCCAAGTGGCAACTCCAGCTGCAGTGGTTAGAACGTCTCCAGCCTTGCGGGCTGAGAACCACTGTCCCTGCCAGTAGTTAGATGCTGAATCTGGAGCCAGCTGGCCTACATTGACAGCTGTGAAAGGGAAGAATAATGAGATTGAGGATATGAAAAAGACTTGAGTAGCAAAGCAGCCTTAGCTCTCACGATCTTGCGTAAGTCAGAGGGGTGGCTTACACAGAGTATTGCATCTGGACCAAGGAGCTCTTTCTGGAGCTAAGAGTAAGTACTCTGTATTTTTGCTCAGGTCAACACCTTCTGCTTCAGGGCAAGTGAACTGAGTTAGTTTTTAGACCACAAAATCTTAATGTCAAGTGATTTTCTGTTTTCCTCCAGGTCAGCAACGATATTTGCAAGAACATGCTAAGGCTGAGCCGTCAGCCTTGGCAGAGTTTGGCTTGACTCTCCCCATTTTACGTAGGCAAAAAGAGAATAAGCTTTCACACGTAATTCCCCTGCCTGCGCAATATAGCTCCTCACACATCTACAGCCAGCAAATTCAATCCATCTAACAGCTTTCCAAGAATGTTATTGGGGGATGTTTCCTTCAGGATCTAAGGAACAAGCAGTATTATTTTCTTTATCTGCTCCTTTTTCTTCATCTTCATCGGTGAAGCATCTCTCCTAGAAAATAAAAAAGAATTATTCTTTGTCTCAGCTCCCACCTCTACTGCTTCCAAGCCTGCCTGCAAACAGTCCCACAGCTGTGGTACTATCCTGATTCCCACATTTAGCATTGGTGATTGATATCTCTAGAATATCAATTCTGAAGGAAAAAAATGGGTTCAAGTTCAGCTTGTTGAGACTTGAGACCTCCAAGACAGCCATCTCTTCCCATCACTCTACAACACTGCTGGCTGAAAGAAGATCCAGCCCTAAGGACCCACGAAGGCCGCCACTTGCTCCAGAAGGGGGTCAGTAGCAATTGCTAATCCTGTCTACTCCTGGTATTCATGCACAAGCAAGTATTAAGAGACAGGAGGCAAGACTGAGGCACTTTTTTTGAACCAGCACCAAGTAATCAGTTTCTTCTAAGAAAGAAACTTTCCAGCCTCCAAACCCAAATGGTCACTTTATGTTAAGCATAGAATCATAGAATCATAGAATCATTTAGGTCGGAAAAGATCTTTAAGATCATCGAGTCTAACCGTAAACCTAACACTGCCAAGTCATCTACACGTCTTTTAAGCCTGTCCAATGCTTGACAACCCTTTCAGTGAAGAAATTTTTCCTAATACCCAATCTAAACCTCCCCTGGCGCAACCTGAGGCCATTTCCTCTCGTCCTATCGCTGGTTACTTGGCAGAAGAGACCAGCACCTGCCTCGCTTCAACCTCCTTTCAGGTAGTTGTAGAGCACGATGAGGTCTCCCCTCAGCCTCCTCTTCTCCAGACTAAACAGTCCCAGTTCCCTCAGCCGCTCCTCATAAGACTTGTGCTCCAGGCCCTTCACCAGCTTCGTTGCCCTTCTCTGGACACGCTCCAGCACCTCAATGTCCTTCTTGTAGTGAGGGGCCCAAATCTGAACACAGGATTCGAGGTGCGGCCTCACCAGGGCCGAGTACAGGGGCACGATCACCTCCCTACTCCTGCTGGCCACGCTATTTCTAATACAGGCCAGGATGCCATTGGCCTTCTTGGCCACCTGGGCACACTGCCGGCTCATGTTCAGCCGGCTGTCAACCAGCACCCCCAAGTCCTTTTCCTCTGGGCAGCTTTCCAGCCACTCTTCCCCAAGCCTGTAGCGTTGCATGGGGTTGTTGTGGCCGAAGTGCAGGACCCGGCACTTGGCCTTGTTGAACCTCATACAGTTGGCCTCAGCCCATCGATCCAGCCTGTCCAGGTGCCTCTGCAGAGCCTTCCTACCCTCGAGCAGATCGACACTCCCGCCCAGCTGGGTGTCATCTGCAAACTTACTGAGGGAGCACTCAATTAGAAAATGAAACATGAGTCTACCATTTCTCTACATCTTGAACTACTATTTTCTTAACATGTATTGGTCTGGAACACACTGTGCAGTGCAGAATACAGGAGACTCCTAATTGTTCTTATTTGCTCAAATATAGGTGCTAAATTTGCTATTCTTTACTTATCTGATATTAACTTCATAAAGATACTAAAAAATCCTTGCTACTGGGCCTACAATTACATCTGCTAGACATTGTTCTTGTATAGATTGGGAAAACTAATTGGTTCTATACTTACAATTTCTGAACCTTGATTTTTCATTCCAGCTTTGTAATTTCTGCTCCTTCATCTTTATTATCAATCTGCCAATGCTCCATCTCATTGCCTTTATTCAAAATTAGAGCAAAGTACTTTTTCAGCCCTATTAATTTTTTATCTCACCTTCATTGGTTGCTACTTCTGTTTTATCTGGAGGTAGAAAATCTTGAGTATTATTTTTTCCCTGTTTAACATATGCTCCTGATTCACAAGACACAGGTTATTATACCAATCAGTTCCTTTTGCTCCATTTCTCATAGAATCTTTATATTCATGATAATACACATTGTACACTAGGTGTTTGTACAATTATTTTGGAACCTTCTTTGTAAAATTTTTGCCCATTATTTTATCCAAAATTCCTGACTGTTGAAATTTTGCATCTCTCTAATGTCTTTTCCCACTCCCTGAGATTCAAATGCTAAAATCTGATTTCATGTAATGACATGAATTCCTCAAAGTAGTTTTATCCATCATTAGAAATCTCCCTTCATATCCAAATTTGCTGCTGGAGGCCCATACCAGATTCTTAAAAATACTCTGAAAAAGCCATATACCACTGTCGTGGTTTAACCCCAGCCGGCCACTGAGTACCACGCAGCCGGTCGCCCACCCCCTGCCCCCCGCCCCACCCCGCGGGATAGGGGAGAGAATCAGAAGGGTGAAAGTGAGAAAACTCGTGGGCTGAGATAAAGATAGTTTAATAGGCAAAGCAAAAGCCGTGCCCGCCAGCAAAGCAAAACAAGGATTAATTCACTGCTTCCCATCGGCCACTCCTTCCCATCGGCAGGCAGGTGTTCAGCCATCTCCAGGAAAGCAGGGCTCCATCACGCGTTATGGTTACTCGGGAAGACAAACGCCATCACTCCGAATGCCCCCTCTCCTTCTTCTTCACCCAGCCTTATATGCTGGGCATGACATCATATGGTATGGAATAGACCATTGGCCCGCTGGGCCAGCCATCCCGGCCACGCTCCCTCCCAGCCCCCCGCGCACCTGGCAGGACACGGGAAGATGGAAAGTCCTTGACTAGCATAAACATTACTTAGCAACAACTAAAACATCAGTGTGTTATCAACATTATTCTCGTACTACATCCAAAACACAGCACTATATCAGTTAATAGGAAGAAAATCAACTCCATCCCAGCTGAAACCAGGACAACCACTCTTCTTCAAGATGACCCTAAAGAAAAAAAACGAGACGGAAAAGCAAAGATAGCAATGCAATTCTTTTTTATCATACAATGCTATTCACTACTCTTTATTCCAACGGATTTTTCAATATCCATGTTATCATGATTGTTATTTCATTATAGTTCTGTTCTTCAACAGCAGTTTCAGTTCTTTCATTTCTATCCAGATTCTTTGCATGATAGTAGACCATCATGCAAATACAAGGAAACAAAACACACGCAAACAGAACAAAACACTTTATTTCAGCTACATTGGCCAGTAAGCGTTATGTACAACATTTTTTCTATCTGCATTGATCATCTAAATGTACTTTTGCCACTTAAAGACTTTATATCTGCATTCTACTGACCCCTCTACTAGCGAAACCACTTTCCCAATGATTTTGCTGCTTCATGCTAGGCAAGGAATATCAAGTTTTTCCTAAACGTCTTCCCTCATGAGGAAAGCTGTTATTGAACAAGTCTGCCTTGAGCCATAAAAGCCAGAAGCCAGCAGAAAAGCATCACTGGTGGATGGTTTTTTGCAGGTTTGTGACTACTTCCCTTGAACCACAGCTATAGCACAACGTATGTGCGGGAAGAAATGTACTGCAGCCATGCATTTTATTTCATGGGAGCCATGCAACAGCTGCAACTGGGATGAACGTGGATATAAGAGGAGATGCTCAGATTGGAGCACTGCTTGCTATCCTCTGCCCCTTCTGAAGAGCAGGTGGCAAGCCAATCTGCTTGTGCCAGCTGACTCAAGACTCTCAAAAGTTTGGAGGGAGTCTAGCTATTGAAGAATCCTCTTTGGGAATAAATCCTACTGGACAATCACTGCAAATCCCCTTTAAAGTGTTATTGAATATGTTCACTTAGTCCCCTGAGTGAGCATATTTTCAAGTTTGGGTGAATCTTTCTTAAAGCAGTGTCAGACTATGAACAGCAGCTGGTGGACAATTCTGCCTTCCTTCAGGACCCGTTTCTGTCCTGAATCAGTATGCTGTATCCCGGAAGAGACAAACTCCAAGTTCTCTCTCAGAAGCCTTTTCATTCTTAAGAAGTTGACTCTAATCATATATACATTTTTTCTAGCCTTCACCTGGGAAACTAGATTGTAGGTTCCTCTCCTCTTCATTTGCAAATCACTGTTACTCCTCAATTTCTTGTTCCATATCAAATCAAATCAATGAAATTCTATCACCTGTCTTAAACAGGTCAGATTAATCCTTTTCTGAACTTAAAAATTGATACCTATATCGGTCTTATCAGTTTAAATATGACCTCTGTCATATTAGCCATAGGGTGAACAACAGTACAACATAAGGGTATTACATTTCCTGTTTCCTCTGCTTAATTTAGGCATAATAGCATGGTCTAGCTGTCTTCTATTTAATTATACCCCAAGTCTGTGTGACACCCAGTTCTCCTAAGCTTTTTAAAGAAATTCTTTCCTTTGCAAAACCATTGCACATTCTCAACTCATTAGTCAACGCCGCTGTCTGAAAGTTTCCTTAATCAGCGTACACACGAATTGACTGGAGGCACGTCCCGGGGAGCTTCCTTCTTCCAGAGAGCGGGTACTCCTGCCTTACCACCAGTGATGCAGTCCGTGTGGGAAGTCGTGCAAATACCGAAATCCACTACCTGCAGCTGTTTTAAATCCCATTTGCCTGTAATTTCGAAGTAGCTGGAGAGGAAACACGGCTTCATCACTTCAGGCTAAGCCGCAGACTTTCACCC
>NW_009222304.1:1886-2232 GCF_000690835.1 Fulmarus glacialis | reverse complement strand
CAAACCTAGTTTAAAGCCCTCTCAGTGAGTCTCGCAAACTCATAGGCGAGAATCCTTTTCCCCCTGTGAGACAGCTGAACTCCGTCTGTCCCCAGCAGGCCCGGTGCCGTGTAGACCTCCCCATGATCAAAGAAGCCAAAATTCTGCCGATGGCGTCTTATGCAAACTTGCTGAGGGTGCACTCAATCCTACTGTCTATGTAATTGATGAAGATATTATATAGTATTTTGTCCCAGTACAGACCCTTGAGGGACACCACTCATGACTGGTTTCCACTTAGACATTGAGCCATCAACTGAACGTCTTTGGATGCGTCCATTCAGCCAATTTCTTATCCATCGAATAA
>NW_009222304.1:0-1788 GCF_000690835.1 Fulmarus glacialis | reverse complement strand
AGGCAGCAGACTTCCCTGTGGGATGGGTCTGGCCGGCATATCGGGCCCTCTGTCCCCCTCAGAAGGGAATCCCCTACAACAATTACCCTCCTTTTTTTCTTAGCGGAGGCAGTCGTAATGCGTAGGGCTGACTGACTCGCCTTGGGCAACCCCCTGGATGGGCCTTCATCTACCTCCTCGTTTGTCTGGCCCTCAAGTTGCAGAGCCCCGTATCTGTTGTGTTGAGGTGAGGGAGGCCGGGTGGGGATTCCATCATCCTTTACAGCTCAAATTTTAAGGCAAGGCATCATGAGATAATCCAGTCTTACCTGAAAGCAAATGAAAAAATAAATACATTTCATTCAGCACTACCTGAATACTTCAAATAAAAGAGTGTTTGAGACAACTAGATAGCAAGCAAAGGAAAAGGCAGCCTTTCTGAAGGTTTTCTTTCCACAGAGGGGAAAAAAAAAGTGGAGAGAGAAACTTTTGTGTGCGTTGTGTACAGAGCTGAAAAAGAAGAGTAAGAAGCCAGAAGCTGTTTGGAACATTTTTCTCAGACGCTCTGGGGAAAACTTCAAAAAATCCTGCAGAAAAAAAGGCTTACATTTTTACTGAAAGAAACCACCCCAAAAAACCAAACCAAAAAATAAACTCCAACCTACCTAGAATCTGAAGTTTAACAGGACAGTAGAAACACTGTAGGACTCCTGAAATATTGAAGAAAGTTTTTGCTTAGAGGACAAGTGAAATAGGAGGCTTACTGAAAGCTTGAGAGGAAAAGGATATTCTAGGACTGAGCCCATACAAGAAATAAATTCTCCAAAAGAAATGAACCCAGGGAAGAAATGCGTAAGAATGCTGATCTGAGCTGTGGTATATCAACCAGGAAATTATAGCAGCCGAACTTACAAATGTAACCATTGCTGTAAGAAACATACCCAGAAGCGGCCTGTGACCTCCTCATTCCTCATGTTCTTTTCAAGCCAGCTGTGGGTGCAAAGGCATACAGTCTCAAAACTGATCCTAAGGCATCCTCTAACCTGTTACTATTAGCCACCTTGGTAGAGGCCATTTGTATTCATAACTTGAATTCTGCCAGAAAAGATAGTCACAATCTAGCCTAAAATATTCTTTGCCCATACTGAAAGGATTTGATGAATGTTTGCAAATGCTTCAAGCACTGTTTTATTGTAAGATTAAATGCCTCTTATTTGGATGCTTACTCTTTTTGGGAGTCATATCTGCTCACACTTAACAAAATTATTCCTGTCAAGTCCAAGAGCTCCATTTTCTGCTGGACTTGTTTGTTCTCATCAGCACCTCCTAAGCAAGCTGCTTTTCTTTGTGTTTTCATGCACTCCAAAAATACATTTTCAAAATTACTTTCTTATACATAACTATTCATTAGGATTTCTGAATCACTTACACTGATCGACATTTTAGGAATAAAAGTATTCGCCTATTAGAGAGGCATTTATTAGCAAACAATTACAAAATCCACCATAATGTAACATCATAAAGGGTCCAGAACACTCTCTGGAAGTGGTGCTGTCTCAGGCATTTAAAAAAACTGGTGTCTCTGAAACCCACAAAACCACTCCTTTTAATTAGCGGGTCTTAGATTTGGCCTGAAGTTAAATGCAAATGGAAATACCCCTTAACAAGAAAGAAAAGCACAAGAAAAAAGAAAAAAGCTCTTATGGATACAACATAACAAGGAAGAAAAATAAAAATTATTTCATTCCAGAAGGTTCTCATCTGTTCCTGAAACATATATATGTATACAGAGTACACAGACGGGGGGGG
>NW_009222303.1:0-6983 GCF_000690835.1 Fulmarus glacialis | reverse complement strand
TCACATGGACCCACTTCTCGAGCTTGTCCAGTGCTTGATCCTGCCGCACTTCATTGACACCCACTCACCCAGACCCAAAGGGCTGCACAGTCCCACGGCACAGGGGTCTGCGGGGTTTCAGCGCCTGCCCTGGGTCTCACCAAAGGCCCATCTAGCCCAGCATGAGTGAAACAGCGGAGAGCCAGGAGCATACAGGAATAGGGCAAGGGCACGGCCATCCGTGCTCAGAGGCTGCCTGACCCAGAGGTGGTATCTTCCAATTTAACAGCCCTCAGTGGACTTTTTTCCATCAAATCATCAAGGACATGGAGAAAGTGAAATGGGAATAAAAAGGAAAGCCAGCACGGTTAAAGCAGCACTGTTCTCTTGGATGAGAATAAAACTCATAATAATAAAAAAAAGGAACAAAACTGCTTGGATGGAGTTTTATTTGACACAAGCACGTTGAGTGCCGAAATAAATTTTCTCTAGACCTATAACATGCTTGGCAATGAGGATGGGGGCAGAAATTGCCCTGAAATGCTGGAGAAGGGGGACAGAATCCCTCTCTGAGCAGCAGGGAGAGACAGGGCAGGAGAAGCACAGCAACGTGCACGGCACTGGTGTTTCCCTTCACTTAGGTGTCCAGCTACCGAGTCCTTGGGCCCCGGAGGGAAGCGCAACGGGAGCTGGGTCTCAGCTCTGGACTTCACTGCTGCTCTCGGGGTTGGCTGCAGCGGCAGGAGACACGAGGGGGGAAGCGCTCCGTGCGGGGGGCCCTGCTGAGCCCCAGCAGAACCACCAACCGGTCAGGTTTACCTTATAAACTGGAGAGGACTGGGCTGTCCTGACTGCTTCTCCTCCTCTCCAAACAAGAGGTCAAGGCAGGACTTGAGGCCTTCCAAGAAGACAAGCTGTCCCCGTTCTTTGGCAGCTGTCAGGCTGACTCCCTCGAGAGAGTAAAACATTATGTTACAGAGCAAACAGCTTTGGAGGAATGGTGCAAACAGAACAATGCGGATCGACAGCCAATTTTTATCAGGTCTTATCTAAATGTGCTAATAAAGTCAATGCCTCAGTGACTCCTACACAGGGGATGATTCTGTTACACACGCTGGTGGACACATTTGCTTTCCTGTATTTTGCCAGGAGGAAAAAAAAACACTGATATGGGGAGCTTAAACATCCTGGAATTGCTCCTGGGAAGACAACAGCATTGTTGCATGGGAGAAAAAGAGCTTCTTATCCAGATGCAGGGAGCGGATGGGTACAGACTTCTCCACCCTGCCCCAAGGACCCTGCTGTGAGTAATTTCTTCGCCCTCCCTTCTTGGGTGGCAAAGCCTTTGGTTTTCACTATCTCCAAATCGTCGCTGTGGCAATAACGACTCCCCGGCACAACCCACGCATCTGAGCAAGGCACAGCCGGGACCTGGAGAAGGCCGTGGGCTGGGCACCCCGATGCTTGCACAACACCCAGGAGAGAGCAGCATGGCCGGGGCTCCCACGGGAAGCAGCCTCAGCCCTGACTCCCCTTCGGAGAAGGAGGAGGGACTGTGACAAACTGTCTGGGGCCGAGACTCAAACTCAAGCCAAGATTTCCAGCTCTCTGCCCTGCTTCAGGATGAGGCCGACCTCAAGAGCCTCGAGAGCTGGGCACGTCCAGCCCCAATGGAGAAAGCCGTGGCAGAGTTGCAGCAGACATGCAGAAGACCCCAGCTGAAGATCTAGTTCACGAACTCCTGTCTCGTCCTCCTTTCTTTCATCAGCAAGGGTTACTTTTGCCAGCCATTCTATAGCTCCTCAGCTTACTGGTAACTGCATCAGTCCACCTTTCAGGAGAAAATTTAGTACCCGTTAGTGACATGATCATACAAAGATCTCTCATGCACACTATCTTCAAACCTCGGCCAAACTGTGCATTTCCCGGCAGGAAAAAGCACAAATTTGCTCAGCTCTCCAGTGTGGGTTGCTTCCCACATTTCACAACGGGGCTGTAATTTCTTAAAATGGAACCAAGGAGCATTAACGCCAAGATTCGCAGCGTCTCGGCAGCCTGGAAATAGGGCTGTTGTGCAACGCAGCAGGTAGGTGGACAAGATGGCGAGATAGACGGTTTACAAAGTGTTCAGGAAGGTTTAGCTCAACGCAGTATTGCTTGACAGGCAGAACTGGTGAACCAGAGGCCAGGAACCAGACACAAGGATCCTGAGAAAGCAGTTCCCGTATCCCCTGAGAGAAGACATCCCTTTGGGATGCTGCGAGATTCTGCACCCTCCAAAGAGGGTCTGGTCAGGAACAGAGGCGAGTCCTAGGGCAGGAGCCCTTACCTTAAACCGGGACTGGCTTCTGCCTGAACGCTGGAAGAGGCACACACCAGCAGTGCCGGTGCTTTTGACCAGGAACTTTTTAAGCATCACAGAAAATACAGATTTTTACTTATTTCCCAAGCAATCGTGCTGGGAGCCGCAGGACACTTGAGCACAGAGCCTGTTTGAGTGGCTCAGCAAGGGGAAGGCTCAGAGCAGCTCTTCCCCCAGGACTTGAGCACTGAACAGAGCCCCGTGCCTGGCACTGTCCCAACATCTTCTTTTGAGAAGACCCTGGAGGTTTTCCAAGCATTTCCCATTCCTCACGACACCCCGAGAGCCACCGCGCTCCTTTTGCTCACACGTGAGAGGGATATGCAGCAAAGCGATATGTCCACTTCTGCCTCCTGCTTTCTACCCTTTCTTTTCACCTGCTCAACCTTCCTGTTATTCTGACATGGAAATGTAAATGCCAACATTTCACACCTCCCTTCTCTTCCTTTTATTTATTAAAAAAAAAGATAAAAAAAAGTAAAGCCACATCTTAAGCATCTGATCAATGAGACAATCCCTACAAGGGCCCAGTGGCTTTGTGAGCGTGGCATTTCCACAGGAGGACCTCCAGAGAGAAGGTCTGGGTAGATAAGGAAGAGGTCCTTGCCAGGAAGATTAACCCTGAGATCCTGCAAGGCTTATCGGTTGCCACACGTTCAGTGCTAATGAGAGGAAAGACAGATTTCCACTGCTTTTCCTCCCAGCTGAAATGCGAGGGGGAGAGATCCATTCATCAGGGCTGCTGCCAGAAAACGCTGCCTACGGCAATTAGAAAACAGTGGATCGGAGGCAATGTCTTCCATCATGGCCAGGGGATACAAGCATCTTCGAGCAGTAGAGGCTAGTCCAGGGAAAAGGCCGTCTGACATATGCCCACCTCAGATCCAGTTTTTAAATCAGCCCTGAGCTTGCCCTTCTCTTTCCTGGTCTTCCACACGTGCTTCTGGGAGGAAATCGGTCCCACCTGCCACGCCAACTCCGGGAAGGAGAGCTCGGCAAGGCACCAGCCAGCACTTTTGGACATACCCCTTTTGTTTTCAAGCACCCTCTCAATAAATAGCATTAACCAGCAAGTGTTGCAGCACACTCTTGCCTCATCTAACCCACACTGTCTGCTCCTTATCCCCTTCTCCCAGGCAAGCCAGGAGCAGCAATTCCCATGAATGGGACTCTTACAGAGCGCGGGGCCCTTCGCTCTCCCTGCCATACCTCCCGCCGGCCCCGAGCCCAGCAGAGGCTGATGTGGGCTGCAGGTGGAGGGATTCGGCTTTTGCAGGTAATATTTGCTCACTAAAACAGTGCCAGAAAGCAGGGCAGGAATGGAGCGCTAAGGGAAGCCTCTTGGGCAACTGCAAGCACACACCATGGAAAAATTTCTAGCCAAGGACAGAAGAACCTTTATGCAGCCGGCCAGGAGCAGGGAACGGCTGGCAAATACCTGATGTGCCATAAAGCAGGGCTGGGTTGCATGATAGTCTCACAAACCTCATCCCCTGGTGAATTTTTGGAGCCCACAGGACTTGGCACTTGCTGAAATGCTTTGCTACAGCAGTGGGTAAATTCACTATTAACGTCAATAATTCAGAAACGGATTTTAACTTTGTTTCAGCCATTTCTTCCTGCACACGCAAACTCTCTATACTTCAGATCACCAAGAAAACAGTGTCCCCTCTTTAAAACACCCAGCAGCTTAGTGCTGTTACACCAGGGCCTGCCCAGATGACAGAGAGAAGGGCCACAGCATAAGAAGGCGGCAGGCAGGGGCAGTGAGCTTGTGGGTCAGGCCAGGAATTCAATCCCCTCTGTGCCACGACGTTCCTGGGTGGACCCGGCAAGCCCAGTCTCATTTTCCAGCTGGGGAACCAGGTCCCAGAAAGACAGCGTTGGATGGAGACCTGGACTCACCCCACTTTGCCACAGCAAACCTCTGGTCGTCTCCCAGCTAGCAGCCCGCCTGATGTAACCTCTGGAAGCAGCACAGGAAGCACCAGGACAGCTCGGAGATGGTGGAAAAAGTGCTCAAAATGGCCAACAGCACCAGCCTGACTGCCACAGACACTACCCACGTCCCTGCTGCAGAGCCACAGTGCTGCAGAGCACCCAAACAGCGTCGTTACCAGCCCTGAAAGCTTTCATTATCTCACAGCACCACGCTCCATTATCGCCAGGAGCACACAGACATTATCTCTGGCAATCTGTCATTTATCGATCAAGCCCAGAAATGCTTCTGAAACAGCAGCTTGGCGTGACTGGAGCTGCGAGCTCCACAACAGAGCACAGTTGTTCTCGTCCGTCCAGGATGCTGCCAGCCGGGCAGCACGGTGGCCCATCGGTCTGCCAGCAGTGACGTCCCTTCAAACCAGAACCGCCGCTCGCCGCTGGCCATTTCATAAGGGAAAGCAAAATATTTGCAGGAGCGAACTAGTAATGGAGCGTGCGAGGCAGCGGTCATTAACTCAAACGGCGAACGCAGCTGTGGTACACAGTGTGACGATCTGTGATCAGGCAACCGGCCAAGGTCTCTTCTCCAGTACAACTACCTGCCGGGGAAAGCAGAGGTGACCAGGCGGTGTCCTGTGGTCTGTGATCTCAGCGCTGTGGCAGGGGACAGGGGAGCAGGCAAGAGGGAGACCAAACGGGGACAAATATGTTTTTCTTTTAAAACAAAACAAACATTGTACAAATGAGGGTGGGAACACCAATCTGGCAAGCTGCCCTGGTGCCATTAGTCTTGCTACGGCCCAGCATGTTCTCTACAAGGTCATGACAAATAACATTAACTGTCCCTTAAAATTAAGTGCAGATCCTCATGAAAAAAGCGGGATTTGCAGAAAAGAAGTGTGAAGCCAGTATTGCAGAGCCAGCACAGGCACAAAAATCCAGGGAAGCTTTTTCCTGCAAGTAAAAATACATCATTGCATTTAGCTAACACATAAGGAACTGGTTTTGGACTGGTAAGACCTGGCAACACTGCGGGGAAGCAGCACGTACGGTAAGCATTACTTCAACTATATACAAATATTCAGTGTATCACCAAAATCAGGTGCTACATGGACCAGATCCACAAAACATCGCTGTAAAGACTGTATAATATGACCCCGGCTCCAGGACCCTTCCTCTGAGACCACCCCGTTCCCAGCAGAAACAGGAGCATCACTAAGTTATGAAGCTCTTCCCACTGCAGTCTTTCGTAAGTGCATAATCTTCTGCTAGGAATGATTATGCACGGGAGATTTAACCTGTGGAAGGGATAACATAACGCAGGTGGCTGCCCACGGGCCAGATTCCTTCAAACAGTTCCCGGAGGAACTACAGCCTGACCCCCTAAAACTCTTCTGGGCAACACAGAGAGCCAGGCAGCTGGTCTTGAGCTCGCCACCGAGGAAGAGGAGATGGGAAGGGAGCGGCCGGTCCTTTGTTGGAGCATGCAGCTCTCCTAACTGCAGCACGACACAGCTCAGGGTACTGCCTGAAATCGGGGTTCGTGGCAGCCATGTAAATGACATCCCAGCTGGGCTCCAGTAGAGATCTACACCAGCAAATTCCTAAGCAAGTCTAAGAATGGAACTACCCTGCCAAAACCCACCTTTACTGAGCCTTATGTATTCATTTAGGCAAAGAAGGATTAAAGCAAAGATGAAATCTTATGGAAACTCAGACAGATATAATGTTACGACCTCCAACTCCTCAGAGCTTAGGAAGAATTCACAACAACCGACTGCACGGGCACCTGTGAAGCTGTAATGTAAGACTGACTCAGACTTCTTCTTATCACCTCCCTTCATGTCAGTAACCTTTTTGTTGAAGCATCAGACAGCAAATCATTTCGATTTGCATTGCACGTGCGCTCCAGCTAATCCTCATGTTCTCTCCCGTCTCAGCCTCTCCCACGAGGGAGATGACAACACCTATTAAAAGCACACACACACAAGCTGTGCACTGGGAAATTTCACCACATTAGGAAACACACCAACAAATACGATTCTGCTTTTAGAGCAGGCAAGGATCCCATATTTAACAGCTGAATCTCCTACACTACACTACCTGTCCCACTTAGCAAGTTCCCCCCAAGATTTCCTCCCCTCTGCCATACGAAGGCCAGAACTGTTCAGTGCTCACAGAGGCTGGTTTGCTCAGCAGTGGGGAATTTGCTCTGCAGGGGAATCGCATGTTGAGTATCTGACAGAGTTAAAGCTCCACGTGGAAATGCTTCATTTGCTCAGTCCATTTTATTTAACTTAGGTCTGAGCTCTCAGACTGTTGATTTCCTTTTAAAAGGTAAAAACTGAGTAGTAAATAAAATACAGTTGTTTAGCAAGCACCAAAACTCAACCCACATTTACAGTGGGGAATACACCGTTATTGCAACACCTGGTTCAGTACCTGAAAGTCTTTATAAGCAGCAGCACTGCTGGGATTTCCAGCAGAACCAGAGGAGGGAGGACCAATGCAAGCCCTCATCCCTGCGGCCATGGAAGGTCACCTGGGCTTCACAACCAGAGCATTTCACATCTGAGCACTGTACAAAAAGCTGAGAGATGCAGTTTAAAGCCAGAGCTCAGACTGATTTGCTGACACTGGGAATGACCCTGCCTACTTTTGAATCATAGAATCAGAACCATAGAATCGTTTAGGTTGGAAA
>NW_009222302.1:27093-42981 GCF_000690835.1 Fulmarus glacialis | reverse complement strand
TGTAGACCTCCCCATGGTCAAAGAAGCCTGAGGAATCTGAGCAATCTCCTTTAGCTGACCCTACTTTGAGCTGAGGGGTTGTACTTGATGATCTCCAGAGGTCCCGTCCCACCTCAGCTATTCTGTGTTATCTGTGAAAATCTGAGAACTTCTTCCCATAAGACAGCAAAAGGTACATCTAGTGAGATAATTTTAATCTTGTTTTAATGACCCATTTATTACATGCATATTTCACAAGAACTTCAGTTTTATCTAGTCTTAAGATCTGAACCTAAACTCTTAGTCCAACAAAACTTAAAAATTAAAGTAGCCATAGCTGTTCTTTCTGTCCTCTCTTCTCTTTTCTCACCTTTGAATATGGCTTTCTCAGTTCAAAGTGCATTTTCCAAGACTTCTTGGATGTTCTTTTCCTGCTTTCTTTCACTTATCTGCTGTTTCTCACCAAGCTTTGCCCTGTACTATCCATCTGGCTTTTGCTAAATTACAGTTAGTATTTTCTTTTCTTACCGTGTAAAAGACAGCATTGAGTTTAAATAAAATTAAGCTTATCCTTCCCTTCTGCTCACAAAAAGAAGAACTTTCTGCTGCTTTAGATCCCTGAGCTGAATCCCTGAAAATTCAGAAAAATGTTATTACTAGTGCAAGGGGGGAAGTGGGGAAGGGAGAGGGAGGAGATTGTCAGATCATTTTAGCTATGATTCAAAATTGTATCCCAGCTTGAGGAAACTTGTTGTTACATAGTCTTGGTTCGTTGTTTGGCATCTGTGAGGGCACAAACAGAACATCTTAAGCGAATTACTATTCAGTTGCTTAATGAGAAACTAGAGTTCTGACTTCTTAACCATATTTTATTTCTGAAGTAACTGGATTGTAGTTTACAGAACTTGAACTGCAGCATCTTTCAAATAACACATTATTAAGTGCTCCTTAGTTGTTCATGTCTTACAGAAGTGTCCTGGTTTCATCTGGGATGGAGTTGATTTTCTTCCTATTAACTGGTATAGTGCTGTGTTTTGGATGTAGTATGAGAATAATGTTGATAACACACTGATGTTCCTGCCGATGGCAAGGAGTGAACGAATTCCTTGTTTTGCTTTGCTTGCGCGCGTGGCTTTTGCTTTACCTATTAAACTGTCTTTATCTCAAGCCACGAGTTTTCTCACTTTTACCTTTCTGATTTTCTCCCCCATCCCATTGTGGGGGGAGTGAGCGAGCGGCTGCGTGGTGCTCAGTGGCCGGGTGGGGTTAAACCACGACAAGAAGAAAAGTTGTTTTTCTTTTTAAAGACACTATACCCAATTCTGTAACACAACACGGGCAGTAGCTGAAGCAATTCTTTTTCCCCGCATCCTTGCCTGTGTAGTCTCTGTTCCCCATATCCAGACTGCAGAGCCAATGTATTGTATTGCATTTGGTAGCAGAACCTATGGAAAAGCTGCATGAATGCTTCTTCACCTTAGTTTGTATAAAAACAGCTGAGTTCGCTCAAAATATGCTAAACTGAACCAGGAAAGGAGTATTCTCAATCCTTGCTGTTTCTCCCATGTTTCAGCGGAGATAGCAAACAACCTAGGGAAATTGCCTGTTTCTTCGCAGTCCCATTCAGCTGCCTACTTTGGTGTTTTTTTGTTTTGTTTGTTTGTTTGGTATTGTAAATGTTGAAAGTTTCAGCTTAGGAGGATGAAGGAAGAATCATAAAGCAGTTAATGGAAAATTGAACAGCCTGCATGCAAGAGGCAGTTGGAGTGGATGTCTCTATTCACAGTGCAATAAAAGAATTGGCCTTTAAAATGATTTTGTTAAATACGACACCTAAAGCTAATCAGAGCAGAAGGAATTGTCTATAGAGCAGAAGATGGGGAAGAAATTGTGGACTGAAATCTGACAGAGATGAATCTAATTCAATATAAGACCTTGAAAGGATAATCATTCTTCTTTTACAAGACACTAAGCTCAGAAGGCTCTCTTCTCTTTACCTTGAGCTGTGGAGGCTCTGAGACTTCTCATCACTGATGTGAGTGTTCATCTTCAGAGTAAAATATGGGTTTTTTTCTTCTAATGTAATGAACCCCGACCTTTTTAGGATCAGGCTGCACTGTGGATTGTTTTTTAATGCTGGTCCCTGGAAGCCGGAATCTCATTTCCAGTACTTGAGTATATAAAAAAAAGTTGCTGGGGGCAGAGGAACATTTCAGAGGAAAGCATGTAAAGATTGGGTGGCATACAATAATTTTGGTTTTTTACTCAGCTTATACTCAAGAGGAGTTTGGCAAACAGGCAATTGACTATGAATATAAAAATCAAAACAGTCTGATATGAGAAAAACAACTGACATGCTTGGATCGCAGTACGTGAAACTGTTGTGGGCTGACATCCAGCTTGATTGAAAAGTAAACATGCCCTTCCCAATGCACATACCTTTCTATTATTGCATCCTAGAAAACTTTAACCGACAGTTAAAGTTGCTGAATGATAGTCTGGAGGTGCCATATTACCCAATGGTTGACTGATCTTGGCAAAAGTAAGTTTATTTTCTGTTTTGAAATGTTCCTTTAAACAGTTGTTGGCACTAGCCCTTGCTGTTGCAACAAAGAAATGGCATTTGTGAAAGGAGAACGTAGGTTCGTTGCTTCTTAGTTCAATACAAAAGAAGCGACATTTGTTGCAAAGGTAATTCACTATTATTGAAATAACACTGTCACTGACATAAGCTTTAAATTTGAGCTTTGTTACAAGTATTGTTTCTGACTGCAAAATAAAGGTCAAAGATTTAGGGAGCATGCAACTTGTCATTGAAGTTGATCCCTACAGATAAGAGTTGCATAGTTATGTTATTCATCCAGAATGGGTGCATCCCTAGGCCAGCTATGCTTGCCTTCATTTTCTGAATGATGAAAAGACTGGCAATTTCAGAAGATTGTTCAATGCATGCAGAAGAGTTGGGGGGATGGGAAGAAGGAGTGGGGAGGAACTGAAGTATCTGCTGTAGTACTTGCTTCTGGAAATTAATTTCAGTTAATTGAGGGATGGTTGTTTTGTGTCCATATTTAGTTAGTACCTATAAGTAACCTAGTAATAACTTTTGATATACATGCTGGATTTTTCAGTTATTATTGTATGCAGTACCGTAGACAGAGTTGGACTGCACAGCAATATACTTAAGTTACACTGCACTTTAAGTTGCTTATGCATGTTGTGTCCTATCAACATCTCTTTCACTTCAGAGGCTGAAAGTGAAAATTAAACATATGAAAAATAGTTGTGAATAGATACGAGATGTTGAAGTGGCTCACAGAGATACACTGGCAGTCCTAGTTCATCAGTGCAGAATTAAGAACTCTGGGAATGACAGCATGGTTCATAGATCTTTGTTATTCAATTCCTTTTGGAGTTTGGTTATTTATATATTTGTTTTAAGAGCAGGTCAGAAAAGAGAGCTGTTAAGGATAGTAATACCAGTAGTGCTTTAAGGTTTCAAAATATTTTTTGGGTTTTTTTTCAGTCCAGGAATACCTTTCCCTTTTCCTACTGTTCCTAATTTCTCTTGTGCTAATCTTTCATGACAGGGAAGCTCTGTGGCTCTGACCAAAGTTGGTCTTTTTTTGCTTCCAGTGCCACGATGGTGAGGGAAAGACCCAGGAGACAGGCTTGCAGGTTACATATAGAAGAGATAACGGGTCATTCTGAATCTTTGTAATACGTAGGCAGGAGTCTGCAAGTGTGACAGTCTTTCAAAGATGTATGTTGTGTTGTCTTCATAAAAGTCCAGTAATGACATCCGCCTGAGCTTGTCTTTTGTGTGTGCTAAGAACTTGATTTTTATCAAGTAAAATCTCCAAAACCTGTGCCTATGCTGGGCATGCCTCTCTGAGGGCATGGCAGAACTCTTTCAGTTTTGAGCAATGCCAACTCAAATTACAGTTTTGAGCAATGCCAGCCTACTCAGGAGTTTGGTAGCACAACTGTTTTTGGGAGCTAAGCTCTGCTCTCTGGGGCTGCTTTCACGTGTGGCTACAGGCAGCATAAATGATGAAACAGTGAAACTGCTTATTCACCATACATCTTCCAGTTTCTGCAATCTCCGGTTCTGTGTATTGTTGTTACACAGAAGTCGTCTTCACTTAAACCCCGGTTCATCTCCAGAATAGTCCCACCCACAGCTTTAAGTGAAGCAGGGCTCCTCAGGGAGTGAGGGACTTGAAACTAAAAGCTCTGTCATAAGGCATATGACAGGGGAAGGAAAGCCTGGCAGAAGGGTGTCAAATATAGTTTCTACAGACATGCTGGCGTTTCATTTCATTTTGGCAGTCTTGAATGTAGCAATCTTGCAGTTTGTTTTAGCATAGTTTTTCTGTGTGTAATTATTAGACCAAGAAGTTCCCAACCAGGCACTATTTCTGTTCTTTCACACTCCCTCCCAAATCAACATCTTCCCTTCTCTCCTCTTTCCAAATACCTTGTATGTGCTTGCTCTTTACCATTGTGTTCTGTGGACTGATGCTTCCTCCTTCAGTACTTTTCAGAGAGCCATAAGGGGCAGCACTGCCTCTTTCTTCTGCTCAAGGCAGCTTTTGAACTTGTTGCGGGGATGGGAGAGGTAAAGGCGAGGAGCTTCATTCATTTTGTAGTGGTGGTGTAGTTTTGCCCTATTTTCTTCTCATTTCCGCAAGTCTTGCAGGTAAGTCTTTTAAAGTTGCTTTTGTTTTTCTATGCTCCTTTAATTGAGGAGGGAAGCACTATAGACAGTGAGAGTACTAGAAAAGAAGAGGTGCTGCGCTGTGTGCTTTTATAGAGGAAGGCATTTGGCTGTTCAGGTGGCACTTGTTTGCCACAGTTGAGTTATCTTTCACAGTGCTCACGGTGTGGGTGACTGGAAGAAGTTGGGGAAGGTTCAGAGATGCTCTTTGCAGGCAACAAAGTACAACCGGGAATGAGTACAATTGGACAGCCCAGGCCTTGAAGGAAATATTTCTGTGCGGGGAGGGGCCTACTGCTCTACTATATAAAAAAGGTGGCTTGATACATAATCTGTCTTTAACATGCTACATAATATGTTGTACAGAATACTTGATTAAGTGGGTCTAAATGTTGTTTGTATAGGAGTTGCTATAAGAAAAAACACTTTATAACCCTAAATACTCACTTTGCTTTTCATTTAAAGTTCTAAGCAAGTTGCATAAGGGGAGCTATTTGATATAAGTACATGTCAGTAGTCAAACTTGAGGAATAGCAAAGTGACCAATGAAACTGCCTGGGTCTTGGTGAAATGGAAATTCACAGCAAATTTAGGTTGGCAGAGTCCATGGTGTAATAGTATTTAATGCAGACAATTTTCATTTTGTGTCCATTTTATACGTGGGCTTTCTTTACATTTGCAAAAGAACAATCTTTTAATGCTTAAGGCACTACTCTTTACAATGTAAGTACTGCAGATAGTTTGGTAGTTAGGCATACCATCCCTATATTGACTGTTTTTATTTTTTGTATTGTAGAGCTTCAGAACCTACTTTATTATTATTTTTTGTAATTACTTCCAACTTAATTTTTGTGTTCTAATTCTGACTGACAATCAGCTTTCATTTTTGCTTTTTGTATGTTAGCATTAAATATTAAATATTTTTTGTTTTGAAGGTGCAGGAAACTTACTGCTGCTTCAGCTTTGGTCATACATTATACCTCTAAGTTTATTTTCAGTTTGTGAAATGACTTCACCTTCTGATACCTGTATTGACTGAAGTGGAGTAAAGTTCATTTGCTGGTTGAGGAAACTGAGGAGATCAGCTTAGTTCTCCAGTGACAGTATTGGTCTAGTATGCGTGAAAAAAGTATAAATAACTCAAAGTAGTGTTTAACTGTATGTGGTAGTTATAAAAGGGCTAGGTGTTGATCACACCACAGGCAACTCAGAGGTCTGTGCATATGTGAGACAGATATGGTGGGTGATAATTTTTGCTTTGGTACAGAATTTTCCTAGCTGTGTTGATCAGCAGGCACAAAAACTAGTTAACACTAAACAGCTGGCAGGACAAAGAAGAAAAACCACTTCTGCTTTGCTGTTTGTTATTACTTATTATTACATTATTACACTATGGCTTGGGGTAGGTTTTTTGCAATAACATTGGCACTGGCTGCTTCCTCAGCTAGTTATCGAGGCTCCCTGCCATCTCAAGTTTATTTTTCTTGCACAAAGCCTGGGAAAAAAGATGAACCTTGTTCTGAAGGTCACTGTGTCCAGCCATCTTTCTGAGCAACGGGAGTGAATGCATTTCAGAACTACTGACCCTTCATATATAGTACTATGCCACTGGCTGCCCTCATTTAAAGCAAGGACCCTCAGGACACTGAGGGGATTTCAGCAGTTGTGGAAATGAATGAGGAGGATATCCCCCTAAGGTAGCTGAATGCAATCTACTCTTGTTCTGGCAGGTTCCAGGTTCCACTGGAATTTTCTTTAAGCAAAAAATCATCCACAAACAAAACCTTTTTCCTTTTTTTGATGAAAACAGAATTTTAAAGGGGCTGTCTTAATCTCATGGTAAGACATCAATTAAATTTTAGTACTATTTGTGCCTTACTTTGAGATGGGAGGCTGGCTTCTGGGAGAGCTTGAATCCAGTCATCTGCATCTGTTTCTGTTGATCTCATGTTATGTTTGTGAACACAACTATGTCACCAATTTAATAAAGGTATATCTGTAGAGTGGAATTTGTCATGTGATAGAATCTTTCCAGAGGAGAAGATGGCCACTGACATATGCAGGCCAGGTAATATGTTGGGGTTTTTTTTGTTTTTCTTTTTGGCTGGGGACAAACTTACTATGTCCCTTCCTAAGAAGTATCTGAAATGTAGTTGTGTTCTAGAAATGTGCTTTGTAGCACAATTCATACTATGAATTGAAGGCCAACTCTAAGGTCTTGTTTATTACAGCCAAAAATATCTTTTGGAATGCACTGTATTTTAAGATGGTATCTTCCCAATTTTTTTCTTCAGACTTTTTTTTTCACATGCTCATGCTTTAAATTATTCTTTAGAAGCTCTGTTTTCAATTGTAGGACTGACTAGTAGGACTCCACTAGTAGGACTAACCTAGTCAAACGAAACTCCTCAGAATAGTGCTTTTCTCCTTGCAGCATTGTTTAGATGCTGGATAGCAATTCAACAAATTATCTGTGCTCTGTGTTGTGCAAAACAACAGTAAAAAAAAAAAATCTGTAAAGAGAAATCTGTTGGGAACAAGTGGACTTCTCTTTCAGTGGCACTGAACTATGACAAATATGTCATTAAGAATCTATGCAGAGGCCAGATTAGATCAGATTATTCTTTTCAGACTTGAATGACAATTTCTATGAAGTGAAATCTTAATATGTTTGAAAGAGATCACAGGCAATGCTTATGATGTGTACAAAAAAAATTTTTAAATGCTTTTAGTGTCAGTGTAAACTGTGACTGTAGATCAGAACTGGCATGTGTTTAATTACTTGAACATGTGGTTTTTCCTGTTGCTTTTACTGGAGAACTCTGCCTCCTTCCTTATCGTCCTGATTATGCTTCGGGTGATGTATAAGGGCAATGTAATGAAAGATGCTGTCTTCCCTTGGGTATTGCTTTCCTAACAATAGATAAGTTAGGTTGTTAAATTGAGAAATGTCTTGAATTTTTATTTCAATTTTCTGAACTTCTTCCCTTTTGTTTCTCTCAATATTAGAGAACCTATCAGTAAAACTAGCAGTTTCTTCATCACAAGAATTTCTTCCTTCTCTTCCCCTTCCCTCTCATCACCCCAGGTACCTTAAAAATGGTTGGGATTTCTTTTACCCAGAGAGGATGATGCTGAGAGAGTTATGGTAGTTGCCTTTGGATACACAGAAGGATGATAATAAATGCTTCTCCACATTGTTCGGGATGTGACAAGAAGTTCTAACTTTAAGTGGCAGCAGGAAGTATTCAGGTTAGAGGTTAGTAGACATTAGGGGAAAAGAACCCTTTCCAAGCATAAGGATGGATAAGGACAGAAGTAAATTTCCTAGGAAGATGGTTGAATTATCATCATTAGAAGTTTTTTGCAAAGCAGGCTAGACAAAGCTTTATCTGAAGTGGTTCACGTATAGTTGTCTTTTCTTGGAGAAGGGTAAATTCCAAAGATGGTTCCACTACCATTACTCAGGAATATATCTATGAAATGGTAGAAGGGTATTAATTGAAACTGATATTTTTCTTGTCTTTATTAATAATGCAACACTATTGGGGGTGGGGAGAAGAAGGAGCGTGCTGTATATTGAGTAGACGCCATTATGTCAGTTACTTAATGCATTGTAACTATTACTATGCAGAGGTTATATTAGAAAGGACTTTTGAACTTTGGAAAAGGGGAGGGCTATTGGTGACTCATATAAAAGAGTTTCAAAAGGAACCTACAACCTAGAGTTTAGAGTTATCATAGTAAACTATTAATATGGGAAGAAATCAATAGAAATATTCACTGATGTCTTAGGAAAGGTAATTAATGAAGTATGACATGAAAAATTTAGTAGGTTACCAATTGACCAATTGATTGTGTTTTCCAGTCCTACTGCATACAAAAAAAAAAATCTAATTTTATTATAAAGCATGTTCTTTTTCTGTGTTCATATTAATCAGCTAGTTATAAATGTATTTTCTTGTTAGTAGGAAAAATCATACTCCGCTAGTAAACATGATTTGCTTATTGCCTACTAAGGTAATTCATCAGTCCATCTCTTGCAAAGTCTGAGGGCTCTTTGGAAACAAATAGTACTGTACTCCTGGGCATCATTTTTTCAGAAGAAGGTATCACCTGTGATATGTATCTCATTGTAATAGGGAAGAGTTGGGCTCCTTTATTCCCCCTTGAAGAAAAATGGCAGATGGGAACAGCTTGCTGATGCCCACAGCTTCTTTAATGGCTAGAGGGAGATTGGACTAAGTAATCAGGAGTGGTGTTTGGCTCCTGCCTACCTGATTTCTCAGATAGTGTATGTATAGTTTCTAGGAATCCCTGGAGTTGTAGTATGTATACTTACCAACTGTCTTGACATATACCACGGAAAGGGCTATTGCCTGCAGCCATCTTCTGCCACCGGAGAAACTTATACGGTCACCTTATTAGAAATATATTAAACTAAAATCAAAGATACGACGCGAAACTTGCAAAACTTTCAAAGCACTTGCATGTTTCATGTGATACATTGAAGTCTAAATATGTCAATTTCTAAATTTCAGTATGTATTATGACTTTCCAGTGAGTTTCAGTAGCATTGGTGAGAGATATATTAAAAATTAATAGTGTGTGAAAACATGAGTGTTTGTTTTGGCCTACATAAAATAGTCATGGAATCCATTTGTACTGTTTGCATTACTAAACATCAGAATTTTAATGAACTAGTACTTAACAATTTTTTTAACCTGTCTAAGCAGGTTTGCCTGTCCAGTATTAGCCTTGGAATCGGAATGAGTAATGAAAACCTCAATTTAACAAGGTAACTTTGTGACAGACAAAGACAAGCGGTGAAAGCATTGGCAAACAAATTGCCAGAATGGTCCTGAATTGACTGGAAGGACAATAGACTGGACCACAATGGCAAGTGGAGGGGAGTTTGCTTCTCTCAAACTGTTGAAGTATATCTGGGACAAGTTGTCAGAGTTTTTGTGGGAAATAACCTCTTAGATTGGTGTGGGAGCAATTTGACAGCAAGAGAACACTTTTGGATCTTGTGGCATGGCTGTAATTACTAGGCTTAATCTGAGTATTCTAATAAGTAGTTTGAATAGTTAGCAACCACCTCTAGGCCTGTTGTTTTGCGGATCTTTGAGATCTCATTTGTCTGTTCTAGCGAGGTGCTATCACTCGCTACTGTTGATAGTCTCTTCAGTGCTCAATAAGCAAACAGCTAACCTGCTCTATTTGATTAGAGTTAACTTGTAAGTTGTTTACCAACATGTGGAATCCTGCCACTCAGCCATACTTTTTATCTCTTCCTTTGTTAGCAAAGGAGAAAGCTGTGCTTAGCTTCTGAATATATTGCAAATAAGCTAGTTCATGCAGGGCAGACTTGACCATGAGTTTTAATCCTTTATGAAGAGCACTGTGTTAGTTACCCTCTCAAATGGAGTGGTAATGGAGTTTCAGCTCTTACATCTCTATCTCTGTGACACCAGCTGTGGTGGTTCATTACAAAGGGGAGAGAAGAGGTCTCTTTGGATGAGTGGATACAGAACTATTTTAGTCTGTATGTGCTTCTATTACTTTGTGGATCTAATGTAGAGTTTTATATTATGCAAAAAGAATAATATTTAATGTTAAAGGAACTATATGGGAATTGTGGGGAACAGAAGTTTCAAACTGTAAAGCTTTCATAGTTGAATGTTAAAAATCTGTAGGATAGGAATGGATCAAAACTGCCTGGTATCATATTTATCATATTCCCACTCTGTGCTAACACACTACTTGTACTTCTGCCTGAGTAGGGAAAAAGGCTAGCTGTAGATTGTACATTCAAATATATATATTCCACCCCCAACTTCACCATGTGCCTATTAAAAATAGTACTTTTGAGGCATTCTCTTAACTGTACGAAAGCTCTAAATGAGTTACTTTTTAGGCCTAACTTGGCTCCTAACACTGGGACTTTGTAATTAATTTCATCTTTGTCCTAGTTTTTGTGTTTTGTTTTGTTTTTTTTTCGTTTGGTTGGGGTTTTTTTGTGGGGGGGGGCGGGGTTTGGTTTTTTAAGTCTGACATACTGTGGTAAAGACAAAAATTTAAGGTAACTATCGTTACCTGTGTTTTCAGATTTAGTAGTGTAATTGATTGTAGGCTTTACTGAGGTAATGTGTAGAAACAGGAACACGCTGTGGTGTGATGCTAGACAAATGGATTAGTGCTTGGTGTTACCATGACCTTCTTCAGCTGGGTCCTTCCAAATGTTTATCATATTTTCTCACAAATGTAATTCAAATAGATACTGTAATTACCACTTGGATGTATTTGAGAATTAGCAAATGGAAGGGATAGTACCATAGTTCTACAGCCATCTTTCTTCTCCTTCAGTTTGCTGATAAAGCTACATTTTTCTGAACTTTTAATATTAACTAAGAATGATTTGTATAACAAAGATCAGAAAACAATGTAACATACAGAAGAAAAATATAAAACTTGTTTTCTTTATAAATTACTCATGGTGGTTTGTTTCTAAATTCATAGTTATGCTTGCATTAAGTTTGTGTGTGCTTATCAAGAACATAATGTTCTATTTTTTTCTATTACCTATTTGAAAATATCTTAATGTATTCAAATTTTTGACAGAAAGCACTTTGATTTTCTGTGAATCTAGAGATATTTAGTCATAGATTGAAAAAAAAATTGAAAATATTTGTAAATATTAAGTATACTTGAAAAAAATTACCTATGAAGTAGATTTAAAAAAACCTTATTTATAATATTTAATTTTGATTGACAGAAAATTATGTAGTAGTCTTTATTCTAGGTAGGTGTTTTAAGGTATGTAACTTCAGACTAGCTGAAAACTCCATGTGTTAAAGAGACCTAGGTATCTCAGTGCCTTTAAACCAGTAGGCAGTTGTTTGTAAAAACCGATTTCTTCGTATATTCTGCTTTTTTTGTAATGCGAGATTTCAATAACCATCATAGCTCTGACTGGCACGTGATAGAGCACATTCTTTAGGGTACACTTCAAGTCTGCTTTATTTGTTCTCTTTTGTAAACTGTGTTTTCACACTGATTTATATTAAATTTAGTCCCTGTTTTAGGTGTGTATAGTGGATTTCATTGGAAAATCTGCTTCTTCTGTGTCATTTCATGATGACAGAATTATGTCTTTGTTATTTTAGATCAAAAATGTAGTCACCAGAGGACTTTATTTTATCTTCCTGGTTTGACAGCCCTTAACATACTTGGATTTTTTGTGTGAGATTTACCAATAGCACATAGTTTGATTCTGGAGAGTGAGTAGCACTAGGCTGTTTTGCGTTTTCTAAAGCACTGATTTTAAAAAAAATCCTTATAATTATAGTTCCTATATTCTTGTGAAAGAGAAAGTATAGCATCACTTGAATAATAGCCAGTTTCATTCCCATTGAGAGATATGAAATATTTCCATGAGTATTATCAATTGTAAAATTTTGCGAAAAGAGAATAATTAACTCCTTTGATAGAAAACAGAAGGTTATGAAACTGACAGTATGTGGTGGTTGGTTTTTTATAATTTATCATTGCAACTTCTGAGTTGTTGATTAGGTTTACACTGAGTAATTGCTGGCATATCCAAGGCAGAAACATGGACTTTTTGATGAGGAAGTTCATTAATTCATCCCATGCTGCCTCTTCTTGCCTTCTTTTGAAATCCTATGTGGATCTTTTCTAACTTTAAATGTTTTACATTATTCTACACTGCTGTATGTTACCAAAGATTTTTTTTTTTTGGAAGCAAAAGTTTTTTCTGATATTTATCTGTAATGTAGTCCTCTCTCAATATCTGAAAAGTGCAAATTAAAATACTTCTGATCATTTTTCTAACTTAGTAAAAATGCTGCTGCAGAGTCCATGAATTTTCTTTCCCTGCTTTTCCCAAGTTAATGAATGCAAGTACGCAGTAAAACTTTCTTCCACGTTTTTCTTTGGAGTTTATTGTCTACTAATTTGTTGCCAATCTCATGCAGCAAAATGCCAGATGGTTCAATTCAAGGATTTCTCTTGTATAACTCTGTTTTCTTGTATGCACTTAAGAGTGATCTTGAAATGGAAGAGAATGGTTACCTGCAGAGTATTCTGGAAATCTGAATCAAACTTTGCTTTGGATATCTTCAATAATATGGATTGTTATCATGTCTTGTACATGTTGTACTTGGGGTTTGAAGAGATCTTGTACTTTGGATCTTGGCTAGCTGAGCAAGATTATGTTGTATGGACATTGTTTAAATAGATCTGGGTCTTCCTTTCTAGCAGATAATGAGGATCATATTAAATCAGCTGTAAAATCTCCTTTGCAAATGTCCTAGTGTCTAACTTCCTTGCCAGTGGAAAAATAGGATGGCTTTTCAGATTGATTTATTTTTTTGATGCAAACTACGATATAAGCAGCATACATGGAATTATTCTTCCATTTCCACCATGCCTCTTTTAAAAGGTTTCTAGGAAGAGGCCACTAAAAAAAAAAAAAAAAAATCTCAGAACTGTTTTGTCTACCTTGTCAGCAGCTTTTGATGTCACTAACCAAGCTGCTTTCAATTTTTGTTTGTGGATGAGATTATCCAAAGATAAGGGCATGGGGGGGAGGACTAGAAGAACCGTTCCTTTCTAAACCTGGACAGAACAACCAAAGTACATTAATGAGTCAGAGACGACTAGAAGTAAATATAGTCATGGAAGACACAGATTAACATAAAGCCCACTGTCGTCTTTGTGTTGGCAATTCAGATATATCTGCCTGTGCAAATCTTGACCTCTGGTGCCTAAACTGATGTCTCAGCCTCTTTCTCTGACATTTTCTTACGAATATCTAACTGTCAACTCAGGCTTAGCGTGACTAAACAAAGCACTATCTCCTTTCCCCACTTGCTCTTTGATCAGTAGTAGCAGTAAATCTACTTCCTACAGATTTTTGGCTTGTTGGCATTGAGTGATGGCCACTGGATGTCCCGATGTCAAAAATGCACTTTCTCCAACTTGCCTTTTCTCATCTGTGATAGCAGTAACAGGAGGAGGTTTTGGTCTTGTGTATATGAAGGGGGAAATACTCAGTTGCTTGAGCACTTTGTACATATAGCCCCTAGCTGTCTTGCTGTTTGCACAGTGGTTTACTTTTGGTGGACTGCCAGAAGCCTGCTGGGATTTAGTCATTTATAGAGGAAGAAGGATTTGTAAAATGTCTTCTGTAAACTCATGGAAAGGTATACAGGAAATACCTTTATAGAAGACATTCTATACATTTGTAGAAATGTTTATAGATGATACTGTTTTTGACTGTAAACGTGTAAAGTCTACCTTTGAACATGAAATAAAACTAATTTTGGGCTATTTTATTTGACTGCTGTCTGTAGAACCTGACATCTGGTTGTGGAGTCCTGTCCTGAGTTAATCAGTAGTACATAGTCAGGAGACTGAAGGATGTTAAAGCAAGTCTAGCTAAAGATCGAGAAGTAAAGCAATTTTGTGGAGCAGTTGTAATTGTTTCAGTTTTTGTAAACAGAGGAAGTTTTAGTGCTGTTTTTCAGAGAGCAGGAGTCCAAATCCAGGGGTTCTTCTGAATACTGTAATTATTAAAATCTGTTCTGGGATAGCTGCTTACATGGAAAAGCAAATGTTTTTCTTCGTTACAATCAACAGAGATGTGAACAACTCCTGTCAAAGTAAAAATTACTTCGAGTTATTTTTTGGGTGTGTCAGTCATTTCTACAGAGTAAGTGAGGAGTGGCCTGTTTTGGCAGAGTTTTTTATTTCATAAATTTAGCCTTGTCATCAAAATTGGTTTCCTCCCTCCTTGCAGTGCAAGGAATTATGTTAAATCAGACTTAACAGAAATGCAGCAGAAAATATAATCTTATTTCCTAATTTTTACAATAAACAACATTATTTTACATTTATATATTTAATCAACTCTTCTTTTTTTACTTTTCAACATGGGTTTTCATTGCTTATAACACAATCACTCTGAAGAAGCATTTCTTCCAAGAAGGTGTTTTCTTTTGGTGGGGTTTTTTTTGTTTGTTTGTTTTGCTTTGGGTGGGATGTTGGGTTTGTAGGTCTTTTTTGAGCAAAGATGATAACTTTTTTCTTTGGCCTATTGAAAGGGATAATGTTAATTACTATATATTTTAAATTAAATTATTTGTAGAAGAGATTAGACAAATTCTTATTAGTTAAGGGATGGTCTACATGGATTATAGTAATTTTTAGAGTTCATTTAATACAAATACTGGAAATGCAATTTTCTGTATAACCAGGTATTCGCCTACAAGAAACAGTTTCCTCTTTTGTTAAGATCCGGTCTAACTGAGAATGGTAAAATCCAAACAAATGCAATGATGGCCTTCTAATGATTTGTAAGTATGCAATTTAAATAGGAAGAATGATGTATTTTGTGATTTAAACTCAGACTTAAATATCCATACCATTTTGGGATAGGATTATGTGCCCTGCCTTCTTTATTGACAGCTGCCTGGAGATACAGTTTAACCTAATTTTTGAGAGCTGTGTTGATTGTTCACACAGTAAGCTATTCTCTAAGTTACACTTATTCTTTCAGTTTTGTTAACAAGAAAGGCCAGTTGCAGGATATAACAAACATAATGTTTGAAAGATTTGCAGTAGCCAGAGGAAAAACGCAGTTGTGGTGATACTGCTAATGATTTAAAAATTGAAGGCTTTCTTCAAGTGATTGACAGCATTTCCTATTATGTCTTTCCCTCTTGAGATTAAAACAAGGCATCTAGACAAATTAGGATCTGTTTTTTCCTCTCTCTTCCATTAACTGTACCCTTTGGCTGACTGTTGAACCAACCAATCAAAAATGTTAAAGTGTTTTTGTAAATAGTATTTGTGACTTCTAGCTTAAGTGTGGAAACGATCTTTGCTGCTTTTCAACATGATGGTAGTGCCTTAACCGGGCACACAGTTGCCCTGCTGACTAAAGAATGAGTATAGATACCAGAACTGAATAATTTTCAAGGTAGCTTTTTAAGATCTTTCTGCTTTTTAGTATTAAAATGTACAGATGAAAACATATGATGACTATTGAGAGTTACAATAGAGTTTTGACTGCGGTTCCAGTTTCCTCATTGCTTATAGAAGATACAACATTGTAAAATTGGTATTGACTGCTGAAGGTGTTTGAAGAGGTTAAGTTTGTAACCTTT
>NW_009222302.1:419-27079 GCF_000690835.1 Fulmarus glacialis | reverse complement strand
AAGAAACTTTGAAAAATTAGGGTTTGCATATGAGAAACAGATATGCTGTCAAGAAGGCAGTGGAACAAACTAGACTTAATTTTGCTGCAGAACCCAAGATACATTTTTCTCTGGGGTCTAGAACCCAAGTATTTTCAGGCATTTTTGTTTAACAAGTGGATCTCTATAAGGGGGAGGTAGTGAAACTTTTTTTTCCTGCATAATTTATAAAATCCTTTTAAAATAACTGCATCTCCTCTCCATGAAAATGCCATACCCTAAGTTCTTTGGAGAACCCTCAGATATACCTGCCCCAACCCCTCTTATCATCCTTCCCACAGTATCTCAGTACAAAAGATGATTGGCAACAGCTGCTGCTTTGGTGGAGTACTAATTTCTTTGTCACCTCTACCTTTTTATTTTAATTAGAACAAACAAGCTTTTAGATATCCTTTATTCCTTTATACTTTGTCAAAATCAGGTGGAAGGTTTGTCCTGGTCTTTTTGAAGTTATGGAAAGAAGCTGGAAAAGAAAGAGTAGATGGACAGCGTGACCACATGTGCTCTGGTCCTTAGAATGTTCAAGATGAAAATAAAATGGTTGAACTTTGTTTCAGTTCTTCTTCACCTTCCTTGTGTGGTGGAATGGCCACCAGAGGATTTTGAGTGATTTTTGTATACATGTGCATACTGTACCAGATGTTTCCAAGTGAGGTGAAAATACACAAGTAGTATTTGCTGTAAAATGTAACTAATATGCTTTTGCATGTTTTCCTTAATTTCTCTCTCTTTAATTCTTTTAAATGGAGGCAGATAATGAGTTGAAACTTTAAAAAGGATTTTTGAAAATGGGGAGCCCAAATATCATGCTCCCTCAACTTAGGCCTGTCATTGCAGCCTGAGTGGAAAGAGAATGTATAAAAAAATCTTAGAAGTACAGACCACAAAGAAAGAAATGTAATCCAATTGAAAGAGTGATACTGTCTTGAATAGACTTTTTTTTTCCCCGTTATGCAAATGATACGCCAAATGCAATGGTTTTGGTTTTTCATCATCTCTTTGTTCCCAAAATAATGTCTTTTAAAAAATTTTTTTGACTAGCAAAATAATTACTGAGTTACTTTGAGGCGATTGGTTAAAATCTCAGCAGTAGGCCATATGTAATAGTTAATATCTGCCTCTTTCTCAAAAAGATCTATGTATGCTTTTGGATGTTGTTTTGTGTATACTCTAAATTATTAGCAAATGTGTGAGAGAACTCCGTAATTGCCTGTCCTGCTTGGTCAAGGAATTCTGTGGCAGTTGCAAAGACTGGATCTGCAACCGGAGACAGTAACTATTGCAGCTGACTGGCACAGAGTGCTTTCTTGGAATTTATATTGTTACCTGGTTTTTCTTTTCTTTTCCTTGTATAGGAATTGTGCAGAAACAGGCAATGCTTTGTCTGCAGCGTATGCTTTCACGTGTGTTTGACTGAGACACGTGCCTCCCAACTGCCACGTTTTTGGTTTGAGGGGACCACAAGAGCTCTCTGAACTTGCATGCATAACATGTAGTTAAAATTTGATTTAAATGGTAGCTAAGCAGTATCATATAGATTTTTGTTGTTGTTTTTCCCGGTTGCTTGGATTTAATGGTATTGAGTTCTGTAGAGGACAGAGGAATTGGCGAGTTTGTTTTCAGCAGATACATGTCATCCACTTGACCTAAACAGGATGCTTGTACATATTTTTAGCGTAATTGACTATCATTCTGGTAACTTCAGATATGTAAACTCGTGGTTGTGATGTATTAATAAGATTTTTATTTGAAGGAAATAATCTCTTAAATCATACTACTATTATTTACTTTGCTTTTATATAGCAACAAAAATAAACTGTTATATCATTCTTGTAATAAAATTGATTTATATGGGATTAGTGTACAAGCAGACTCTGGTCCACAGAGATATTTAGATACCTAGCTTCCTGCTGGAATCAGTAGAATTTCAGAGAGACACCTTAAATACATTTCTGAACCTAGCCACAAATGCTTTTTAGGCCTAATGATAACTTTTCTTTAAAGTGATCACTATAAAGTGATCACTTTATTCTTTAGAAATGTAAGTTTCTTTTGCAAGAGATACTGATATAATACTATGTATCACAGAGAATACCATCAAGAATAAATATATTTCAAAATTATTATATAGATTTGAATTCAGTTTTCTTTGCTTGCTGCAAGGGTGCTGTGCTGTTCTGTTCTTTAAGGGTAACTTGACTTTGCTTTAGGAGCTGTGAGAGACAGTTACTGTTTTGATGAATATCCGTGGTTTACATACTAGGTTAAGCTGCCTGCTGACAGAAAATATTCTAATTGAGAAAGTAATTAAAAAAACCCCAAACCTGCTCATCCTTAATTTATTTAACTTTTTTTAAAAAAGAGCAATGTGTGTGAGGAAGACTAAGATGAAGGGGTAAATATGTTCAAGTATGTAGCAAATTATATTTGAATACAAGGAATAAGGAAGGAGATGTGTAGGGGATTCATATACCTTGTGGATAACACCTCCAAAGGTGGTCTTTACCTCTGGCAAAGAGGGTAGTGAGGGACTTCTAGGTTAGTGAGTGTGGGCATGATTTAATTGATTATAATGATGTGTTTATTGCATGGTTTCCTTTGGGACAGTTCTTGATAGTGTTTGTGGCTAGAAGGGACCATTAAATCATCTAGTCTGCCATCCTGTACATACTACAGGTCTTTATATTTCATCCAGTTCTCTTGATAATGAACCTTTTGACTTATCTGACCAAAATGCAGTTTGTGCTTAGCTAAAGTGCATTTGCCAGAAGGATATCCATCCTTCATTTAAAGACATCAAGGGATAGAGAAGGCACTACTTTTTGTGCTAGTTTTGTTCTGATGATTCCTCCACTTCCTTGTTTGAAGGAAAAAAAAAAAGTATTTCTGCATTATGACATTGATTTAAAATTGATCCCGACGTCCAGGGTTGGTAACATGTTTTACAGTTGTATCTGTATAATAAAAATATGTATACACCTGCGGTATATACATAGGTCCATACCCTCAGTCTTAACTCCATTTAATATATTTTTGTTTTGGGGAATTCTGCTATGCCCTTTGGCATTTATATATAAAGTGTGGATACGATACAAAAATCACAAATTGATTGGAATTAATATAAAAGTTTTCATTGTAGTTTTATCTAGTACAAACATTTTATAAAGTTCTGTAAATTATATAATAATAACATGATTCTTTCAGCTTTTTATTAATTACCTTTGCCTCTGAAACCACTTGCAGCACAGCTTCCATTAAACAGTAGCAGGACAGGATTACACAAACATCTGCCATTAGATTTTAATAACTTCTGACTGGTATTTATCTGTTAGCATGTGCTAGTTACATCTAGAACTCTCCTGGCTTAAGTTTTTCACAACATTGTACAGAAGTGGTATTTTTATATTACTAAGGTTTTTTTGTGTCTTAGGTGTATGTGTCCATAGTACTCGTCATTCCCCACACTGTACATGTACTGAAAGAACATTGCATTGGCCAAAATCCCTAATTGCTTTGCAGCTTCCTATGAGAGTGTTCTTTTCTGTCAGGTTTTGGCTTATTGGAATCTGTCCCACATAGTATTAATAGACCTTCCAATATGGCATTAGTTTCCATTCTCCTTCATTAGGTTGCTGTTTGGCATGCTATTGCATTGAGGTGCAAAATTACTTTCAGGATGTATGTTTTGGTATACATGACTCTAGTTTTCTATGTTGTGTGGTTTGATTTTGGTTGTGTTGTGTGTGCCCCCGCTCCCCCCGTAACAAAATTTCAGCCCGTCATATGTAATCCTCTTATTTTTAGTATGATGACCTACATTTTTTGTCCAAGTATATATTGGAGAAGCTTGGGGCTACCTACCATATCATTGACTTTATTTTAGAATTTAATTACAGAGTACAGCTCAGTGTTGTGTTGAGAGCTGGACTGTGTTCCTACCTTTCCCAGGTTTCTTTTGGTGATTCACTTAAAATCAGAATTTCCATAGGTAGTCACTACTCGTATTTTTCTTTTGGTTTAACTTAAGAACCCGGAATTTGACTTGGAAAAGTCCTATGAGCTCTCAAGTTCAATTGAATTCATGGTAATTTTGTCTTAGGTAAATATAAAATATTACTTTTATATATAACAAAAATACTATGCGAGGCTACCTAGTCTGGAAAATATGCTGCTAGGTGTTTCAGTTTGGCATCTACAAATCTTGAACATTTTTTGCCTTTCTGTGCCTGAATTCTTCCATCTCAAATCTTGGGGTAATGCTTTATAGATTTTAGGGATGTGTTTTGAGGACAGTGTTTTGTAAGACACTCAGTTGATATAATAATGAGCCTTATGGAATACCACACCAGGAAACTGAGGAGTCCACCTTTGTAGAAATACTTAAGTAGTACTCAGTATAGAAGACCTCAAGCTGTATTTCAAATGCTGAGAAGAAAACAAAATCTTGAATAGTTGCTCAGTAAATGTGTGTTGATTCTTCTTTTTAACTGAATCAGGGAACAGCCTTTTGGGGAGAGGTAGGATGTGATCTTATAACTAAAAACTTTACCATAATGCATACACACAGGACAAGGGCAAATCAAGGCTCCCAGGTATCTTGCCCGTTGTTTCTGGCAACGTCTTTGACGTCTGCTGACTTTGCAGTGCTTGATTTTGCAACCTGATTTTTCTCTGGGCCTAGTTTCTGTTCATAACTGTATAACTCTAGGAATAGCCTGTGGAACCTATGACACGAGTGAGATATGGTACAGAACAGTTTTCAAAAGTTTATTTTGACAAGGTCCATTGTTGGAAAGAAAAGAGTCATGCCAGAAAAAAAGGTCAGGCATTTTTGAATTAAGAACAAATGGCTGATATGCCAGTGTATTTGTAAATTGTGTTTCATCATTGCTGTGGACAATCCGTAATTTATCTGCCACTAAGGAAAAGGAACATGAAATTTCCTTCTCAGAATGAGCAATCTAGTGTGGGAGCTATTCATCAAAGTTCGAATGTCAGAAAGGTCATGGGAAGAGATTTGTAAAATTTTCGTAATTCCAGAAATAACTCCTTTGGCATCCAAAAAGAAACTTGAGTGTTTAGGAAAGAACCCATAGTGTATCTGATACCATCCTGTGGCAGGGTGGGTCAGCTCTTTGTGATGGATGTTCTGTTCAGCAGAGCTGTATGTTTTCACATACCACTCCCTTCCACCCTGTGGGAAGAAAGGGGGAGGTAATAAGTATATATTTTGTGTGTGACAAGCAGAGTTCATTCCCTTTGCTGCTTATGTCTGTCTTACTTTGATTTTGCTACTCTGTATGAAAACCAACAGTATACTTTAGAGACCCTATATTAAACTTGCTGTTAATTAAGTTCTTCAGATAAATTTTTCCCAGCAGGAGATTTTGGAGTCAGGATACGGAGGCTCCTGCTGTAACATGCTGTGCTCTCTGTGAAGGCTCTACATATCTAAAATGTCAGAATAGCAAGGTATTCATCAGCCTGTTTGTTAATATTTTTTCCATTCAGTAGGCAGACATATCATCATGAAGTAATTCCCTTTTATAGCTCCAAACATTTTCTACCTCTATTCAGTTTTCTCATGGTCCCTAATTGTCCTTATTTCTAAACACGTTTTATGTCAAAATGGTTTCCTAGTATCTTTTTTGAAGTTCTGACTCTTAAACTGTTAACATCCTATGATTGCAGGTAAGAAAAGGAAGTAGATTTCAGAGATTTTTTTTTTCCTGGATCAAGTATGTCAAGATGCAAAATATTCAGCTGCTCATTGTAGACGTCTGTGAACTGCCCCTGGAAAATTCTGCTTTCAAAGAGATTAGTATGAGGAATCAGTATTATTCCCTTTTTGCTCAGTCTTTTCTCCACTCCCCCAAGAGTTTAACTAATCTCTGTGATCAGTATTAATGCAGGTAAAGCAAAGAATACAAATGTTCTTTCTAAAAGAATAGTAACAGGAATAACTTTAGTTTCTTTTCTTTGAAAGCAAAGTATGTGACATTTTAATATAGAAAAAGATACGGCATAATTGGAGCAAACTGATTTCAATTTGAAGTGTTTGTGGACAAGATTCACTTCACAGAAAAAAGCTGCTTGCTCTCAACCATGATTGGAGGCTGTTAACATAGTTCATGCAAAAATATGAAGCTTTCAGAAAAGACAGTGGTTTTAGGAGTTAAAATTTTAGTTTCAAGCATTTTGAGAATAAAGATCACAATGAAGAAAAATTTCATTTTTCTGTATGGGTTAAAGCGTGGGTTTTGTTTGTTTTTTAATAATACATAGTGTTGCATTAATGTTTTAAATTATGCCTGTTTTGCCAACCATTTCATCTGTCTGCATCCAGTTTCATCTTCTATGTGCCATTTTTTCCTTTCTGTTTTCATAATCTAGAGTGCAGCCTGGCAATTTTTGTTCTTCCTGTATAGTGCTTTGTTTTGGATATCTGATACTTTGTAGTAAAAGTTTGGCACAAATTTAATAAAGCCTTATCTAGAGAGTTGCTTTATAGAGGAGTTGTGAATTTAGAGTTGTATGTTAATGCTGTATAAGTATACATAGAGGGCAGCTTTAATTGTAATGGAGTTGTGAAGTGACTCTACTGAAAGTGGCTCTAGAAAGGATGAAAACTGCAGTTCTTTGGCTGAAAGGAATTAGCAGAGCCCAGGAAGTGCTGTGTTATGGTTTTCTTGATGATTCACAGCACATTTATTTTTAGCCAAGAAAAAAAAAATTACTTCACAACCTGGTGGTGTTTTGAAAAACTGTGAAAGAAATCAAAAGGTTTGTTCTGGAATGCATCACTCCTATTACAAAGTAAAAATGTGTTTAAATTCACTAATCAGAATTTATTTTTATCCATTTGGTCTTTTTATAATTCAATTCTAAATTTCACTTTACTCTTTTTTGAAGATGGACATACTTTATATTATGGTAGGACATTTTATTTTTAATGGATTCTTTCAGGCGAAAGAATACAACAACTTTTATGACTTGTGGAGTTGCACTGCCCATTTTACTTCCTCTTACTTGTATCAATGCCACTATGCAACAAACTTGCTGGTTTTAAACCAATTGCAGATTTGGAATAGTCAGAAAAAACAATTCCAGAAATATTTCTAATAAGCTTTCTTTATCAGATGTCCTGGGAGAGAATAGAATTCCAGCTTTACTATGCTCAGGCCAAATATATATTTTGTTCCTCAGAGTGCCCATTTGGATTATGATTAGTAGGACCATAGTATGAAGTTAGGACTGTACAACCCTCTGTCAGGAAGGACTCTCACTGATGTTCAGAGTTACAGCTAACAAACGTTACAAGTTGCAACTTTTTTTATATTGACTTTTCATATATTATTTTATTTGGTGCATTTTTGTCAGATTCCCTCTTGTAGAGGTTTAGGTCAGCTTATATAGTTGGTTTAAAAAAAAATAAATGCCTGACTGTGGCACTGGTATCACCAAATCTTTCCTTTGATCCTTTTTTTTTTTTTCTTCCTCAGATTTCTCAAATTCTCCTGCACTAGCTAATGCCTATGTCATCTGTCTTTGTCAGAGATAAAACTTTGAATTAGCTTTTGGATTGCTCCATAGTTAGATATACTTACCTTCGAAAGACTTTAAAGTTTCTTGGGACCATGAGGGTCAGAATACACGTGTGTGTATGTGTGCATATGTGTGTGTACACTCGTGTATATAAACATGTATGCATATGAATAATTGTGCATGTATAAATATACATCTCTACATATGTATGATATTTGATTCTGAAAAATATGAATTTTGTACAAGACACATGAAGGCATAAAGAAGTCTGGCAAATTCCTTGGAGCTTGTGAGATTTACACATGCAGCTACTTTAGAAGAATTTAGAAATGGTTTTAATTCATGCTTTGCATGAGGGGAAGGGTTTTAGTGCAAAACATCTGTTTTCATTCCCTATTTTGCCAAGGCAGCTGGCCTATTATGGTGAGCAATCAAGATGCTTATCATTTCTTATACACAATTCAGGTATCTAATCACAATTGGAAGTCCTGTAATCTTGGCCGTCACCTTTGCAAGCTTTAATAGAAGACCAATCTTAACACTTCTGTAAGACATTCTTCAAGGTTGGATGATATTTAGGTTGACATACTGTGTTGTGCTGTGTTTGGTGTACACTGTTACTGTATCTGGTACATGATTGCCAGCTTTTCTGACTGTTTTGGTTGTAGCATGATATAATGTAGTGTTGAGAGTGAAATTAATGTTATTTATAATTAACATTTTTTCTAAGCTCTTAGTAGTTTCATCTAGCAATACCATGAGTAAAAATAACATTTTGAAGTGGTTTTGAGGAAGCAAAATGAAATATTGTGGAGAAATGATTACTTAATGGCTTACTGCTTTAAAATAGTGGCTGCTATTATAGCTGGATTTCTCCAAATAGGAGTGAGACAGCACCAAGCAAATGCAGTACTAGAAAAAAAACCTTAAATGCTGTTTGTGTTTTGTGTTGGCTGTCTACTGGGGATGAACTTCATGCTTAGTGAGAGAGTATCAAAATGAGTGGCTGCAAAACCCCTTGCAAAGCCTTGGCAAAGATTGAATATGAAAATAGGTACCAAAAGAATAGTAAACCAACTAGTTTTGGGGGAAATACAGGATTTTGGTTTGAAAGAGTAAGACAGCAGTTTCTTCAGCTGATACAGTCTGATGTTACATTACTGTTACCAGAAGAGAGAGATCATCTTTCTAACCCGCTCCCACAGCTGTGGGTATGGTACTTTTTTCACCCATGCTCCAGTTCTGATGCTTCATGGACTAGTCCCTGATTTCCTCCAGTTTGCTGATGCAGCAGAAAGTGCCCTTCCCCAGCCCTCTGCTGAGTGAGGGAGCTGCACGGGCTTCTAGGGAGTGCTGGCACAGAGTAAGCAGTGGGACTGTACAGCTGCAGGGTGTGTGGGCAGAGCAGGACTGATTGGCTCCTTCCATCACATGGAGTCCTACCTTTGTCTATATGACAGAGCAGTCATATTCCAAATACACCCTACATTCAACTTCTAATTTTGCCCATATTGCTAGTCTCTCCTACCAAAGCTGCTTTGCAAGAGATCAGATGCATCTCTCCTTGACCTCTGGCCCTGTGGGCTTTTTTTTTTTAGGACTTGCAGATTTTAGACCTCACCTTTTAGACATGTATCTTCCCACTTGCACATTTCAGTGACTTAAAATTCTTTTTACGGGAGTTGGACTTCTTAGTCTTCATGTTTTGCATAATACCTTATCAATATGCTCATTGTAACTTCTAAATCCTCTGAATGAGTTTCTAACAAGCTGCAGAAATCCTTGTGAAGCTTTCAGTACAAAATGTTAACATAATTTTCTGCCTCAGCTCCTGGTTGATCTTTTTTTTTTAATCATGTGCCTCTGTTAATCTAGGGATTAGTATTGGTTTCCTACAAATTAGACAATTTAGATGAGGATAGTTCTTTTGGCTAAAAGTACGTAAATGTGCAGCTTTAACATTATTATTGAAAGCTTCTTACAGACAAAATTTTACTATTTTTATACAAGTTAATAATTATTAAAAAGATTACTATTTAATATAAGTGAGTTTTTTCCAGTTTTCAGGAGTTCATCAAGAATATATTTTTATCTCTTAGCAAAAAAGTGTAAATCTAAATAACTGTAATCAAGTCTAAACTTTCACTACCTCGCTTTATTTACTATATGTCAGAGATACTGACTTCTATAATTTTTGGTTTTGGGGTAATTTACAGGATCCATCACTTTCTGTAGTCTATAGCTTGGTTTATTATTATGTGTGTCTTGGTTCATATCATGCATGGCTTGGTTTATATTGTGCATATGTATTATGAATCACTTAGTAAACTGAGAAAATATTTTTATCTTTCTGTCTATTTTTTCTTCTGCATAAAATTAGATTTAAGCAGCTGTTTCCAGTGATGCTAATTTATATGTCTGTTTAAATCAACTTTGCTTCATAACAGTCCTTTTAATAAATTAGGGTTCTTCAGCATAGCAGTAATCTAAGATCAGTAATCTGCTTTTAAAAAGTGTACTAATTTGAGACACAATCATTGAAGCAGACTGTCAAATAGAGGGTCAGCACTTTACATTGGCTTTTTGACTTATGCATGGAAAATTTAAATTGCAAAAGCAACTATGGTAAAAATGTGATTGTGTTGGCAACAGTAATGGATTATGCTCTTGAGAGATTTCTCACTCTCATTCTATTCTCCTTTAATGGGTAAACCTTGTCTTTTAACTTTAATGGGTCATTCTGCTATTGTGAGCTCCTGTTATGATTTCGGTGAGGTGGAGATTTCTGGCAAGCCTGAGCAGAATAAGGCTTTGTGATACTGTGCAGGTTTTTGCCTAGTTCAAGATCCCACACTCTTTGCAATGTGAACTGTAAATCTGGATAGGACAAGGAGCAGGAATTTCTATGGCAGTTTTTATGGTGAAGGAATTCAAGTTAATAAGTTTGTCACTTCAGTGTAATTGATTTTACGCATTTACTTAGGTATCATTAGTTCACCTCAGTTGATGAGTAAATGTGGAAAGAATAATGGTGGGAGATGAGACTTTCATTGTCTCACCCACAATGCTGTTGTGGGTGCATTACACACTAGATAGTGCCATTTTGAGTAATTGGCAGTCTTTGTTTCAGCTCTAAGTCCTTGTTCTGTATCCACCACTGGGTTACTGAGCATCTGAATATTTAAAATATCTTAGAATTCTATCTTGTGGATAGAAATAAAAACAAGAGGCCTTGGCTTGTAGCGTTGCATTTTGAATTTCTGCAGTTTATAGGCCCGTCTTTGTATTCCAAGAAGAAATATTAAAACCAACAGTTATTTTAATGGTATTGTTGCTGTCTGTTTATCCTCAATGTTTATGAAGTTCTTAACTGAAAGGTTCTCTCAAAGACAAGTACCTCATCTTTTGTTACGCGTCAGCTGAACGGTCTGACCATCTCTCAGCAAAGAAGGAAGAAAAACACGGTTTTTACTCATTGGGTTATTTGAAATAAGAGGGGTGTATTCCTACTTCCTCAAATACATCGTATCATATCTCTGTATCTGTAGCTGAACTTCGTGAACTCTCAGCAATTTAAAAAATGTGAATAGCGCTTTTCTGTTAAGTAAAGAATGACAACAACACCTTTCCAGAGTAGCATATGATATTATGCTAGCTTGCTTGCTTAAAGATGTGAACAATTACACACACTGGCAAACACATGCATCTGTAAACAAACACAGATGCAAGATACTGAAATATACCAAAAGTAACTGCAGCATATGCTTCAGTAAGTTTATATCTACTTTTTAGTTCTGGTTCTGTTACAATCAATGTTTGTCATAACCTGAGTCATGGCTTCAGAATCTTCTTTCTCCAGATTTTGGGAAATGGGCTGCATTTTTGAAAAGATATTTCATGTCTCCTGAGGCAAAAGATTCACTTTTTAGAAGCTACATATTAGACATTCCAGGTACTAAAATTTGTTGAGCCCATGACTGAAATAATACGATAGGATTTCTCAATCAGATAGATAAAACTATCAAGTTACGTTTCTTTTTCTGGTTTCCGAGTCATACAAATATCATTCTGAGGTTTAATTAATACTCGGACTCTGTCTAGTGCAAATCCCTTCCAACTATGTGAAATCTTTGTATAAAATTGTGTTAAAGGAAACATTTAATATGAAAAGTAAAAGATGCAGGTAAGCTGAAGTTCCGTTTTCACAATTTTTTACTGAAGTCTGGATAGGCTAGGTGGACTGCATTTGCTTCATCTTTTTTCAGTTCATCAAAGGCAGATACTGAGTAAAACTTCGTAGTTTCTTTGTTTATTTTCTATTTCTTCAGTTCTTTCTTTCAAAATGCATTCTAAAGCTTTTTTATGGTACTTAAGGCAGATTCAGAGTTCTATATTTGTCTGAATTGTTTTCACAAATGCAGTTATTTGCTGCTTGCTAGTCATATGGTAACATATAGCTAATTTCATAGTCTTATTAAAAAAATCTTCCTACTTAATTTCCACTTTAATATGCTGCTTTTTTCAGTTTTCTGGATTATCATCCCCACAGTGGAACATGGCACGCTCTCTGGGTTTCTTTCACATAAGATGTGGGCATTTGCTTTTCTCTTCACTCAGTCTCGTTAGCCTTCTCTCCATGCCTCTATTTTTGCTGAGCTGTTGTTTTTTGGAAACAGAGACAAAACATCTGTTTGGATCTCACCTTACATTATCTTTGATTTTTATATGGCATGAATGCACACTTCTTTTCCTGTTTGGTGGGGTTTTTTTTTTTTTCAATTAAAAAAGAGTGACAAAATTGTACTTTTTGTTCCAATTTCCTAATTCAAATATTTATTTGAGCAGTTCTCTTTTTAAGCAAACAATTCTTGACTTCCAGGATGTAAATGTCTTATATCAGTATTATCTTCCCTCAGCATTTCTGTAGACCTTCTATTCATTCCTGGTAACTTTCTTGAGGTGTTTATTTGTATAGTTAATTTTGGGCACTTATTTCTCTCTGTGCCCCCACCCTCAGCCAGATAATTTTTGTGCTTTTTGACTTAAGAAATGACAAAGCCTCCTTCAGATCCAGGTTCATGTGTTCTCCAGTTCTACTGTCTTTGTCTTTCTGAGTTGTGTGGCGGGGGAAGGGCAGGGAAATACCTAATCACTGGCTGTTTTATCCTTTCAACTAACTTCAGTATTTAAAAAGCTGATTCACTTTAATACCAGTTTATTTCCTAAGACCTGTTCCTCTGTAAAGTCCTTCCTACTATCCAAAACCAGATTTTAATTAACATTGCTTCTTTCTTAGAGCAGTGCTTTTTGACTGAAGGAGTCTTTGTCTATCAGGAATGCTACTGTTGGTTTTTTTGGTCTATTTGTGAAGATAGTCTTTCCAAGATGATGAGATTTTTGTTCCGTTAACCTCTATTCATCTCCCAGCCCAATTATTGCAAACACTTAGTAGTACTGTAAATATAATCTTTTTAAATTACCATTTCCCTAAATGACTCTGACCAAAGCTAATTCTGCTTTATCCAAGGAACCCGTATTTCTAATTGGTCAGACGTTACTAATGCACTTCAGTATCTAACTGATACTTTTCTTTCGTTTTAGTTTCCTGAATACTATCTACCCTTCAGCTTTGACATGGATATTCCACTATCTTTTTCTGTAGTCTCTTTAACGTGCTGAATTTAATGTCCTGAACCAGTATTTCTCATTTTTCACATTGTGTCTTCCAGGCTTCATATATTCAAGTGCAAATGTCTGTTGTTGCTCTCTAATCTCTCCTGAAAGAGCCACTTCATGTTCAGTTCTTTTATGAACTACTGCAGTGACTACAGCTACCGTCCATATCGGACCCTCTCTTCTCTGCTGTCTTTGTAGCTGGAGAATTCTTTAATCCTCTGCTGTGTCTGTCGATCCAACTTCGCTTGGGTGCAGAAACCAAAACTCTTCTATGACTCTCTTGGAGTCCAAGGATCCAAAATCTTCTAGGGTACTGACTTCACGCGAAAACAGGTTTAAGTTTAAGCTTGTACACACAAGGAGTTTCCGTATTTCCTACCTAATGCCTCTGTTAGACATTTTTGCTTTGGTCTGCAGAATTACACATAAATTAGCCTAAAGTGGATTGTGTGATTTACCTATAGGGTATAAAGCTGCTTCAACGTGCTTAAAATCCTACCTTTAATTAAAATGATGCAACTCTGAGTATGGATAAGACTTGATTAAAATCCAAAGTGCAGTTGACAGTGTCTTTTCATTCTGCTTTGTTAGACCAAGCAAAAAATGAGTGCCAGAAAATTGTTACTAAAGTTGAAATAATATACAAAGCTAGTCTGAGTGTCACCTGTATAACACATAGAAGTCATAATCTGATTATATGGGGGTTTTGTGAAGCATATTTTTGTACAATTTATCAACAAGATGGCACTTGCTGGTCATTTTCATTGTGTTGACCCAATTTACTCAATATCATGTCACTTAACAAAACAGGAGTGGTGGTGTGCAGATAGTTGCCAGGGTTACTTAAAAGAAAAAAATAATCTTGATAACAAAGGATGGTCTGTCTCTTGAATGTTTGCATTTCTTCAGGGATATTACTTTCCTTCTTTTGAAGCTTGAGGCCATACAAGGACATATATTTTTGTATGGCATTCATCATTCACTGCACTGTCGGGTTTTATTGTGGGGTTTTTTTTTCCCCATTTCAGACTTTGCCATTGATTGCACAGTCACAGAGTGAGCTGCAGGGCAGAGAGGGGAAATGTACTTTTCTGTCACTCAGAATTTGCTTTTGTTGGAGAAAGAAGCAGTGCTGAAAGGAATAAAAATGAAGCATTCAGTGCTGCATTGAAAACGCCTTCCCCAAAAAAATGATTCTTCTCTCTTTGTTATAGGTTTATAATACTGGGATATAGTTCTTTCCTGCCAGATTGAGATAATTGGAACTGCTGAGTTACGACATCCTCCTGTATAAAGAGCCTCTCAGGTGTAGTAGTCTCTGTAGTTGTTTCTCTGGTGAGCAGAGGGAATGGTCCCCTGGCTGGAGTCTGCAGTGTTTGGAGCACTGAAGTATTTGTCAAGTGTTGAGGTAGGCTTGTTGCCTAACTAGGAAGAAAAAAAGTCATTTACATTTTTTCTTTGTAAGAATTGATTATCAGGATGCTTCCCTGGACAGCTGTATCATTGCTGTCTTCTAAAAGATTCATTTCACCGTGAACACCAGGCACTGTTGGTACGGCTGCCATCCATGTCTCATGGCTGACGTGCATGGTGGGTAGAAGGGCAACACTCAGGACTCTTTAAAGTGGCGATGGGGATTGATCTGTTCACAGGAAAGGACTGTGAACTAAGGAAAGCTATTATCTAACAGTTAGTTTTGGGGGAAGGCATTTTGGTGCTTCCCAGCTCAGATAGTCGGTAGGCTTCACTACTTACTCCATTTGTAGCCCCCCTCCAATGCTGCAGTGTTAATCCTTTTCCAATTCAGAGGTGTTTGTGTCATGTTAAAGATGACACTGAGAATTTGGCTTTCGGGTTAGGATCATGTGATTCATTTTGTGTTTGCTGGAGTTGATTTAATCAGCTCATACAGGCATTGGGAACAAATACAGATTTGTTCGGTTTTAAAGATTTCTAATAGTAAATCCCAGAGAGACTGACTTAGAGATGTGCTTTTCTTGCAAATAGAAAGTGCAAAATGCCTGATGTCTGTATTCAAGATTTAAAGAAAGGAAGCAAAATGTAAAGGAAGTTTGACAATGTAGGGAATTTTTTACCCATGGAATCATAGGACTATTTTATAATTTACTTGGGCCTAGAAATCATCTAGTTATTGAAGTATTAGTGATAATGATATACTGTAATATGGAGAATATGTATCAATTCCAACAATTTAACTGTCATTCTGTCCCAAGAAGATTTCAGTTCTACTAAGTAAACTCATCTTGCAGCAAATATTTTTGCTTGACACAAGAGAAAATTGCAGAGTAAACAAATTTTATGTTAAGTAGCAACAACTCCCATATAACACCAACATTTTTTTCATTATCTAGGAATCAGAGGACTGCTACATTACAAAATCAACAACAAAAGAAAGTAAGGAGCAAAGTGAAACTTCCCTTGTTGTTGTTATGATGGTGATGGTAGAATTTGCTTTGTAAATGTAGTTCACATCTCTGCAGATGACCTGACCTATTTTAACTTAAATAATTATATTTTGAAGAGACTGAGTGGAATTGGGGTTTCTGTTTGAAAAAGTTTTGTCTGTAAAATTGTGTGGAGTTCAAGAGTAAAACGTTCAAAGGGCTAGGTATTTTTCGGTGCTTTGAATTGTTTCTTTAATTAGTCATCTCAATTATAATGGGCAGCAAGTATTGCTTAACAACGCCTATTCATATTATCTATAAATGTCCATTGCTTTCCTTTAAAGTTTTTCATTAGATTATTTGATTTTTTGCAGGGTCAGTGTTTATGTAGAATACTGCAGGGACTATAGATGTAACTTACGATGTTACTGCACAGTACATACTATATTGTCAGGCTGGAGTCAGTCCTATGGTGTGCCTCAAATTAAATGGAGGTGTCTGATTTTCCCTAAAAATATTTCAATGTTTTTCTCTGTTGTAGCTGTGTTTACAGTTTAACTCAAGATGACTTCAGATCTTTGAAGACTGGTGATCAACTATTTATTAACAATCTAAAATAAGAGACAGACAAATCTAAACAATGAAAACCAACAATTTTAAAAACCACCAACCAAACATCTCACTTCTCGCTCTAGCATATTTTCTGCTCTTCATTTTTTCCTGGGGAGGGCGTCAGCCTGGTCTGTTTCCTCATTCCCTGGGAGGCTGCAGGAATATTTGTGTCAGCACAAGGCAGGGGTGGAAATGACTGGGCTGGCTGCGAGGAAGAGGTGCTTCAGTTGGCACCATCAGCTCTCAGCATCAACACTCTCAGCATGTTGGTGGAGGAAGTTGCTTTTGTCTGTATGGACTACTGTTACACCTCACAGTGGAAAATAGTTAATATCTGATTGCTTCGAGGCTGAGATACTGTAATTCGGAAAGTCTAGGGCTTTTTTTTAATGAAGATACTTTCTTGGAACGTGCATGTTTCTCAGTATCATTCAATTTACAGAAAAAAGGAGAATTCAGGTATCTCAAGAAACCTTTTTTCCCCAGAACTTTGAAGTCATTTCCTCAGAGTTACTGTCTAAAAAGTTGACAGATGTGCGCTGACTATATTTGGAAAGAAACTATTGCTAACGTATCTGTCAACATCAGGTTCCTATTACATGTTTTTGAAAACCGGTTAAGTTCTGGTCTAAACCTGAATGGTATCATTTTATAAAACAAGATTTAAATGTATAAAGGACAAACACCCTATCTGTTCAGGAGAGTCTGAAACACTGCTGGTTCGGTATATTTTCTTAATTTTTTGTAACCACAATATTTTTTTAATGAAACAACTAATAATCAGCATAGTAACATATGGAGTTACTATTTTAAGTCCTCCTCCTTTTTTTTTCCTATTGTATTGTGTAAGCCAAGCTGTGTATCCTGTTAGTAATTATTTGTATTTCAGTATTGCCTAGAGATTCCAGCTGATTTCCTTGCTGCTTAGACAGTGTTTTTGTACAGTAGAGTCCAAGACCATCATCAGTGTTCATTGGCAGCAGAAAACCCCAATAAAAATAAATAACCGGGGGGGATTTTTATAGTCATACAGAGTTTGGCACATAATTACTTTGTCTTGATTGTGTCCTGGTTAGGTGTATGCTCCAAAAAAGCAGAGGGATAATAGAGAGGTGAATTGCCATTGCTCAAGGTCACGCAACAGATTCCTGGCTGATCCAGGAAGGCAACTTTACCGATTCCTGGTCTCCTGTCCTATCCACTGAACTGTGTCTGACCTCTGTTGCAACAGGCTTCTCTTGGGTTTATCCATCCCGTTTTTGAGAGAAAATAAAATACTATTTCATAAACCAAAAATGAAGTCCAAAGCACACGTTCACTGTCCTTCAAGAGAGACAAAAGAAGCAAAGATGGATTTTGTATTTAGCAACAGTTGGAGGACACAGTATTGTTTGTGCAATACTCTGTGGGTCTCCAGAGATTCTTTCCTAAGCATAGAAAGGCTGAGGAAGTGGAGGCATTGGCATGGTGTCGAAGCAGCTGCAGAGGGTTGGCTAAGCTACAAGCATCTGAGTGCAGAGTAGGTCAAAAAATAAGGAATGTTGCTTTGTTGTTTTGAAAGACTATATAGTTTTAGCTAATTTTAGAATGAGTATTATAATGTCATATACAAAATAAGATGGTTGCATTGTAGCACATTAACAACTGGGGGTTTTACGCCATATATTTCCAAAATATTTTCAACACTTTTTTTTGTAATCTAGACACTTTCTTGTACCAGTTTGACTGTAATAGGCCACCTCTGGCCAGTAATGCTGCCAGGGCCTTTGTTTACACTTCACTTACTCTTGTTGACTTCCTCAGCGTAGAGATTTCTTTTTTTTACTTTAGTCTTTAGTGAAGGAGAAATACTCCTTCAGATTATGAATTTTTAAATTGTGTTTATAGATCTAAGGTTTAATTTAGCTCTTCAGTACCATATGAGAAGCACCTTGAGAGGTTTTTGACAGGAACAGTGTGTCAGCTTTTCAAGGAGAACAGTAAGGAAAAAACAAAGGAAAGAACTTAAGTCCTTTGCTTTGGACATCGAGTAGTCAGTGAAGAAGTAGTAAAAATAAAATAATAAAGGATTTGCTGCTGTTCAACTTCCCTCTTAAAAACCTCAACATTTTTTTTGTCACTTTTGACTCTTCTGTTTTAAAATTGTTTCATTTATTGCTCTACTGTAGTTTTTAATATAGCTGTTATTAACATGCTTTTCTGTGAATATTATTCCGATGCTCTTGATTGTGACAATGGGGACTGGGCTTCAGGGAAACTTCTGCTTAAAAGCTAACAGTAAGAACACAGATCATTCTGTTTATAGACCGCCATTGTATAAGGCGCTCCCTTTTGTTTTTCTTAATATCTAGCTAGATATTACAAGTTTAGAATTTTAATTCACATACATTTGAAATGTGAATTTCTCTCTAGATTACAGTGTGTGGGTCAGGATCATGTCTGTTATTTATAAGCTGTGTAGTCTTCAGTCCTTTTTTCATCCTTTCAGCAAAATCTTACTAGAATCTTCTGTCTGCTAGTGAGAAGCTTTGACTTTGTGGACAGCATGGAAATGTATCTGAAAAAGTGTCAAATATGAGAAAAGAATGGAAGTGGTCCAATAGTGAGAATGATTTAGTTTAGTACTATAATAAGGGCTTTAAAAAATAAACAAGCATGAGTTGAATACTCAGTTCATCAAGAAGTTCAGTTGCCTGGCAGTGCTTCTGGACTTCAATTTGTGAACTTATTCACAGTGATATGATGAATTATTTGGTGTGTTCTTCATACCAGTAAACCTTTGAGGGTTTGATCTTCTTCAGGCTAATGAAACACTAGGTAATAAGTTATATTGTTTAATGGATGTGAAAAACGAAGTTTGTTTTTGGAGTGTAAGAGGGCAAAATAATTGCTCTTGGAGGAATAAGTGCACATAATGTTATATTTAAGCTTGTAATGTAAAGTTCAATGGACCTGAAATTAGATTTACAGCTGTATTTTGATTTAAGATTGCTTGCACGACTGTCCATTCTTCTTTGCCTCCCCCCCCCCTTCAGCTAAAACAGAGAATTCTATACTTCAATTGTAAAGCAGAGTAGTTTCCTATGCTTTGAGAGGAAAAGGATTTTTCTATACCTGTGAAGAAACAGAATCTTGTGCTCCTGGTCTGTCTTTTATTTGTAAATAGAAATTACTTACTCTGCTGCAGTATTGCATGTGTTGTTCATACACTTTGCTTTTTCACTTATTCATTGTGAGCGTTAGCTTAATGTTTATAACTAGGAGCAAGATGCACCAAGGTCTCTCCTTTCTGAACACATGTAGACAGAAAAAGCTGTAAGTCCCCATTACATTGCACCTTTACATAGGAAAGCTATTGAAAAATGAAGCACATACCTGACATCTCCTGAACTTTGTTGTCATATTTGTAAGGGCACAGAAAGGAAGGAGGAGGAACATGTTGGGCATTTATCCTTTCATTTAGTGCAACTATTTGAAGTAACATAACCAGCATGCTTCATATAGTTACATGTAGCTCATCTCTTTGAACGTAGTATGTTCTGCAAACCCGAAAGGCAAGCGTTTCCATGGAGAATGGACTTAATCAGAGGACAGGTTAGAAGAAAAGAGTAAAGGCTGCAGAACATTACCAAACTCTGAATCTTCCTCCTGGTTAGGGTCTGTTCCTGTTATGTGCGAAGCCGCTGGTTAATCCAGGGTATCAGCTTCTCCTCAAGTTCAGTTGCCAATATCCTCAGATAAAGTGGGACACTGGTGGGGTGTTGTAAATGCTGCAGCCTCCCCTCTGGTACTGTAGCACAAGGAGCATGTGCGTTTGGAGCTGACAAAAGGGCAGCCTCTGTTCCCTGGTGATCAGAGTCCAGCCAGGAGAGAGCCTGAGGAATTTGGGAGGGACTGGCCAAAGGCAGCAGCAAACCTGGTTAAAGATAAAACACCAGGGCAAAAGGTGGGGCTCGTGATATCAGTGCTTGAAGGACTCAGTGAAATAGGTTACACATCACCAATTTACGTTTAGAGATGGCGCACTACGGAGATGTAGGATGTAGCATGTTATGCCATTTTTTACAGCCAGTTGCTTTTTTTTGTAGGATGGTGGTCCTATAGTGGTGTTTCATTTGTTGCTGCAATCTTAGTTTTATTTTAGCTTCTATGCAATTGTTTTATGTATTCAAAAGATTTCCATTTCTGTTTAACTTCATGCCCTGCTAGTTTCCTGTTTGTGCAAAAGTGCCAAAGTGCAGACCAACAGTTGGAGCGGTATTTGCATGGTTGAGTGTGTCTGGGAGAATTGTTTACATGTCAGCATCTGAAACTGGGAGGAGGATAGCAGAATATGTTTGACAATGGAAGGACAGAGAACAAATCTTGTGTTGCAATTCCTTAGAGTATATTCTGGGAACAATGAAGTAACTGAGCTTTGCTCTGAAGCTGGCATGCCTTAGGGAGAGAGATCACGTTATTCCACTTACAAAATCATCTACTAGATGTCCATATAAATAGTGGCAAAAGAAATGCTCTTTCAGTGTGGCTTGGGATCGTATCATATAGGCGATAACAAGTTGCATAATTAAAATGTTAGAAGAAACAAGTTTGAAATTTACAGTTGCAGTGGATGTAATAAAGACCTTGTTTGCTTTGCTTCATGTTCTTGTGACACTTTTAAAAAAAGTTTTGGCAGTCTGACAAAAACAGACAGATGTTAAATTGAAGAAGTAAATTATACTTTTGAAGAAGGGTAGCAGTAATATCCTATGTTCTTCCCTACCTGAAATCCTGGTTCAATTTACATTAAAATTTGGGGTTTGTAATAATTACTGAACAAAATTGCAGTAACAACTCAAATGGGAAAAGGCTTGAAAATTTTAATGAAATCGTAGAAAGCGAAATTTGCATATGAAAAAAACCTAAAACTGAGTGGGAATTTTAAATAAAGTATTTTTAAGAAACAATGTAAAAGCTGGGCATTTCTTCTTTGTTCATCTTCCATTCAGGTCTTGTTTATGCATTGGCAGTCAAAATATTTAGTTACTGTAGAGCAGCTAACAGTAAAGTAACGGTGGTTCTTAATGACTGACATTTGTGTGAAGAACATTATTCTCTTAAATGTGGAAATTTTTTTGCTGTTGAGCTTGGTACAGAACCTTGTGTGATACTCTCAACTTCTAACCAATAATATGGATGATTTTCATCCTTAGTTTTTAATTTTCAAAATAACATTTCTGTTATAACTTCCTTTAATTGTGTTTTTCTGTAATACATATTTCTTGATGTAGTTGGCGTAAGAGAAAATATGCTGGAATATGTTTCCCTTATTTAAACAGGTGATTTAAATTATAGAATTGGTGTATGGTAGAAATAACTTTTGGTGAATTATACAAGTGTTCAGGAAGGGAATATGGAATTAATAATTTCAGTCAGTGGCCTTTCTCAAGAGGAGAGTGCCTGTGCGTGATATATTTGTGGAACTACAGAGAAAAGCATAATATGTATATATAAGTATTTAACATAAAAGTGTATACAGAGCATTTTAGGTGTCTTCCAAAAAAAAAAAAAACCAACAACCCACAACAACAAAAAAAACCCAAAAGTATTTCAGTATTGAAACAGCGCAATCTTTTCACATCCCTAAATATAATTAAATGCTATGACATTGCTAACTCTGGTGATTTAGAAGCAATCTTTCAATGTAGGGTATTTCTTAAACTTTTAATGCTAGGACTTGCATGACTTGCACCCAAATCTCAGTTCTAATGCAAAACAGTAAAAGGCTATTCCTAGTTGTTTAAATTACATTGCTAACCAAATATTTGTAGTGGTAATGCTTTCTGTGTAGATAAAGCACTGTGTGCTTTATTTTTTTCTGTGAAATAAAAGATTTGCCTCAAGCTGGTCTTGCAATTTGTTTGTATTTAAACTGACTCTTTTTTAGATATGGAGAGCTGGCACTGCTTTGGCATGATGTGTGCCAATTAGTTGTTGGAGGCTTTTTTAATCTGAAGTAGCCTGCAGTATGCCAGTCTGTTTGTCCAGTGAATGCTTAGTCTGGGATAAGAGAATTCCCGTGATGCTGTGAGGAGGCAGTAGGAAAAACCAAAGGATGCCATTTCAGGTAAAACTCTCCCAATGCTTGTGGAGACCTACACCTGTGAAGTTACTACAAACAGGCTTCTCAGGTCTTTGAGAAGGATGATCAAGTCGCTGAATTGCTACTGCACAGCTCTGCTTCTTTTGCAGAAAAGGAGGTTAAACTTTCTTGGTTTTATGCTCCTCCTTGCTTTATGTTCCCAGTTGCTTTGTTTATAACCATGTGATGTACACTTTTGATATGTAGTGTGGGCTACATATCATCAGTTCTCCACTTTTTTATAAGTAAAGGAGCCCCAGGAAATGCTGTATCTGTGAAGCTTACGTTTTTCAACGAAAGAGCGAAGGCTTGTATTGTAGTGGGTTCCACTGAGAAGTTAAGTTTTTAATATTTTTCCCCTGTATTTTAGATTAAAGTTCGTTTGTGTGTTTTATTCAAAGTCTTGCAATATGGAGAACTGTGGAGGGAAAAAGACACAGTAAAAAAAAAAAAAATCCATATAAGACACTGGATCTACTATTCCTAAGCTTTTATGACTATGGGTGGGATTTCATTTTATGGCAAAGTCCACATGGCAGTTGAATGCCTCTGGAAATGACAGTTCAACTTCATCCTGCCCTCTGTGTGTTCCTACCTGTTCACTGGCACTCATTACATCATACAGTGAGTGAAGATGTTCAGGAAACTGATCTAACAGAAAATGAATGGTTTTTTTCAGAAAAGGGAACAGGTTGAGAGCAATCCCTCTGTTTTAACTCGGTGTTAGCCAGCTCACTTTTGCTTATACAAGGGAAGTGGCAGTAGAGTGTCGCCAGGGGTAGGGATTTTATTGACAGGCCTTTGCCCTTTTGCAAGAGCTAGACTTTATGTCTAGCCTTTAGACCTTAAATTGTGCAGGGTGAACACAAAATACTGCTTATTGAAAGCTCGGAGTCCACTATCTGGCAGCAGCTTACTTGCGTACGTTTCAATTTTCAGAGAATCCTGTGGAAAATCACCTAGAAGCTTGTACTCCTTCAGGGACTTGTGTTTGTGGCATAAGGCATTTCCGCTTGTTTTGTCCCAGTTTTCATTTCTGTTCATGAGGACTTGGGATTAACCTGATGGTTTAGTTATAAAATCACATAACAGGAAATCATAAGAAATAATAAGGAAGTAATACGAAGCATAACAGGAAAGAAAGTGTTCTATATGAACTGTTTAAAAGAAATCCTGAGATTATGCATCTAGTGGAATTCATTAATTGGTAGTCTTTTACTATGGAAACCAGACCTTGCACAGTATGCAAAACCGGAGAATTAGAGTACCAGTATATTTTTAGCTTTTCAACTAAGTAATTAGTCAGTGAACAGAAATTGCAATAAAGCAAGCCTTTGATTTGCTGCATGGTTGGAAGCCATGCCTTTTCCGAGTTTATCTTTTGAGGGTATGTCATGCTTGCATTGGCCTTTCATAAAGAAACTGATTACTTGGTAAGACTCAGGCTCTTGATGTATAGTTCATAAGATATTTCCCATTTTCTTACTACCTTGCTTGAAAATTTCTGGCCAACAGTTGATGCAATCAGAATTTTAGAAATCATGTTTTGTAAAACAAAGAAGTTCCTTCTCTGTATAACAGAACAAAATTTAGTTGCCCTTGTAGGATCTTCAGTAACCACATCTGTTTTGCAGACAGGTTCTTTTTGCATTATGCATTTTATCTATCCCCGCTTTGAAGTTTAACAGTGGATCATTAGACTTAATTCTTGTAGCAATAAAAACTGGGAGGTCACGCAAGGCTATTACTTTGATTGTTTCATATCTGCTGCCTTAAACCCTTAAGATCTTTAGTTGTGGGAGGGAGTTTGTGGTTATATTATACAATGTCATAATCAACACTGCTTGCTTAGCTTCATCTGAACTCCTACATCCAAATCCAGCCAGTGTAAATGTGATTTCAGTGGTAATGCACTACAACTTAATGGAGTCAGTGCTGCTAGGAGTTCCACTGAACGCTTGCTGGTTTGAGCAGGGGGGAGAGAGGTCCCTGCAGTCTTTCATTCTTGGTAATTGCTCATGTGATTTGACATCAGCTTTAAAGACCAAACTGTGTCAGGTTTTCATATGAAGCTTTGAAGACTGGTTGTTGAGCTTTTGCTGTTCAGGGTAACATTAAGCTAATTTTATTTTGTACTAGGTTTGAGAGAACTTCTAAAGTACTTAATTCATTAGGTTTAAGGATCATGCTGTTCTGTAATCCATGTGATTTCATCATATTGATCTTTTGTTTTAAGTAATAATTTCTAAGTGCTGGTAGAGGCTGGGACACTTACGTACACAATATAATTACTGTTATTCTGTATGTGTTCCCACTTAAAAATTATTTTTAATTAGAATTAAAATTAAGTCAAGTTACCCCCAAGCAATATAACAAATACAGAAAAAAAGTAAGATGTATCCAGTATCCATAAAATACAGAATAAACTAGTAAAGCAAGACTAAATGCTTCTTGTCTGAAACCATTCAATAAATCTGCATTTATGATTAGGGTATAATATTTTAGATAGTAAACTGAGGAGGAGGTAATATTCTGCCTATTTCTTCCCTTCCTGCTTTCATTCTGTCTTTTGTTTGTTAGCTGTTGTGTCTTCCATAGTCTTCACGTGTTTGCAGCATTCAAAATTTCCTGGATTTGAAACGAAGCAAGTATTAGAAGAGTGGGTTTTTGTATTTTATCGAATAAGTTTTTGAAACTGATAGACCATTCTGAAATGAGGGAGTGTATGATGTTAAAAAATAATTCAAAACATAAAAAAGAATAATAAAATAAATCCTTTTTTTTTAAAGCAAATTTCAAATCCCATTGAAATTAATCTGTGGTTTCCTTAATGTCTCTTGAAAATTCTAATAGGAATTTTAAAGGCTGTACAACAGAATCAGGTAGATGTAGGAAACAAATGCAGAATGTCCCTAGCTAATCTTGTTAGGCATTTCATGTAACATTGCTTGGACTAATCTATACTCAAATTACATCACATTTTCTGTGTGCCAACAGCATGCTTGTGAAGAATTAACCATTAACTGGTTGATGCACTGCAAGTTGTTTCCTACTGTAACTTTTTTCTTGTGTCAGATCTTTCTTAAGAGTTCCCTCACCTTAACTTTAAAATAAGGTCCTCTCAAAGAGGTAGTTGTAGGATGCTGGGATTTGGGGGTGGGGGTGGAAACATATAAGCATCCCAAAAAATACTGACTGAAGAACTGATACATTCAAACATTCTTTGATCTTATTTTTTTTCTGGTCTCTAAGTTAGGTATGTATTCTGTTCTGTGGCATTGTTTTCTGCTGTAGCTACAGCTATACGATGGGAAAATTTATACCATGCTTCTTAGAATTCTGAGCATATTAAAACTATGTTTTAGTATCATAGGTGCAGTACCTTTGAAGTCATCTGTAGCAGGTTGAAGCCTGCATTATATGTGAAAATCCACCGTGCAGTCTTTAAAAGTGCTTCTGTGATTCTTTTTATACCTCCTTATACTTTGCCAACACTTTTCCTAATAGCACTATGAAATTTAATGTTCTCTAGTTGAGATTCTGCTGGAAAACAAGTAAAAAGAGGCAACCCTCCAAACCCTACAACAGTGAAATTATTTCTCTCTGATCATTCTCTTTGTCCTGTTTACCTTCCTACAGTTTTTGTCAGGCAGCAGCCTTCAGGGTTCTTGTTGTGCCCTCATGTTTTGCTCATCCTTGTATCTTCCACTGTCTGTGTTGTGGTCTACATGCAGTTCTTTGGCTGCTTTCTTTAAACTGGTAACTTGTCATTAGAAAAGTAAATTATAAGCTGGTTTTGTTTTTCTAGCCCAGAGTCTTGATTGGCCTTTAATCTATCTATATGGGTATTCTGTTGCCATTTCTAAATTAACAGAGGTCAAGGTTGGAACATGGTTTCACAAGAGGCAGTGGTCTGAATGAAAACCTTACTGACAGCTGCTGAAATGGAGGTCTCCTCACTCTGTCCCAGCTACCCTCTCCCTCTAGTTTTTGTGTGTGCTTCTGTCTCTCTTGCCTTGTGCTAGTATCAATGCTCCTTTCCAAGTGCATATTTGATTTGTTAAAGACACAGAAGGAGAAGTCATAGAATCATAGGGTCATTAAGGTTGGAAAAGACCTCTAAGATCATTGAGTCCAACTGTCAACCCAACACTACCATGCCCACTAAACCATGTCCCTAAGCAGCTCATCTACATGTCTTTTAAATACTTCCAGGGATGGTGACTCAACCACTTCCCTAGGCAGCCTGTTCCAAGGCC
>NW_009222302.1:0-310 GCF_000690835.1 Fulmarus glacialis | reverse complement strand
CACCCCCCACCTCGCTACAACCTCCTTTCAGGTAGTTGTAGAGCACGATGAGGTCTCCCCTCAGCCTCCTCTTCTCCAGACTAAACAAGCCCAGTTCCCTCAGCTGCTCCTCATGAGACTTGTTCTCTAGACCCTTCACCACCTTCGTTGCCCTTCTCTGGACCTGCTCCAGCACCTCAGTGTCCTTCTTGTAGTGAGGGGCCCAAAACTGAACACAGTATTTGAGGTGCGGCCTCACCAGGGCCGAGTACAGGGGGACGACCGCCTCCTTACTCCTGGTCGCCACACTGTTTCTGATAAAGGCCAGGAT
>NW_009222301.1:1719-10033 GCF_000690835.1 Fulmarus glacialis | reverse complement strand
CCAGCAGGCCCGGTGCCGTGTAGACCTGCAGATGTAACATTGCAGCAGAGCTGCTGGGCCCCGGGCTGCTGCAGCTATGCCCCCTTGCCAGCTGTAATTTGCTGGTACAATGCTGTGTTGTCAGACATCGGGTCCTAAGACTGTGACATCCCCAGATGGGAAGTTGATCAGGTGAAGGCTTCAACTCCAACACTCCTATGCTGGGGAAACAGGAGAGCCTGTACTACTAGACAGGTTGGAGAAAACTGGCTTTCCCTCCTTGCAATTGCAAACATGCCCTGGGTTTCAACACAGGGTCTCCAGGGACAGAACAACTTCTCCCTACAGGAAAGATATTTCTTGAACTGCTGGGCTGCCAAAGACCACCTGTAAAGCTTTTTTAGAGCCCCAAATAATGTATTTGGCTTGGGTCCAGCTCCTGAGTTCAGCAGAGATTATGGTTGTGTTATTGTTGTTGGAATTTTGTAGTTGTTTTACTGTAGCAATAAGTAGTATCAAACAGCATCCTTTTTGGTCAGGAAAATAACCAAGGAGAAAGGCTGAGCAAACGGACTTCCTGTTTTAAGTAAATGCTGATATGTTCAGTACTCACAATCTACAAAGTATCACAGAAAATGTGTTGCTGAGCCCCCTCAGGTGTTCTCTTGTCTTGTAAAAGTTCAGCTTTTTGTAGTAAAAAAATTACATTCTGAAGGGTTAGGCAAGCAAGCAAGGGAGAGTGTATGACTTGTGTGTTTTCCCCCTTCCCTTGCAAAGCAGCTCCAAAGTTTGATTTAAATGTTGATGCATGAGTTTACAAGAAACCATGAGCTCATTCCTGGGGAATCTAATGGCATGAAGGACCAGACTGAACGAGCCAAAACGTGATTTTCATGGTGCCCTGTTAACAATGGGCCAGACCCAGAGCTCCCTGAAGGTTTTCTGTTTGCTCCAGTGCATCCTCCCTTAGATGTATTTCTAAGGGGGTCCCAAGAGATGCTTGGTGAGAGAAATGTAAAAGCTCATTACTTTATTATTATTATGGAAACATGAGGAAGTCTTGTTGGGCAGATGCTCAAGTCTTGCATTTTCTCAGGGAAAACTATTTGGGAAAGTCCTAGCCTGGAAAAGGTCTCTACAGGTTTTGCACACACCAGCAGGCTGATGTAAACCTCTCACCTATGTGTTTATCTTGACTTGCTTCCACATGTAGAAGGGACAGCAGCTCTATCTCCACTAGGATTTCTACCTGCTTTGAAAGACGCTTCTTTGAACGAGAAAGTAACGTCAATGAAAAGACAGCCCCCCATGCAAGCGGCATTGCGTAAACAGGAAAGGCAGCAAAAGAGCAGGAAAGAGACTAATTGTGAGGGCAGAGAGGAGCCAAGTCTGAGGTCCCTCCAAAGGAGTAGTGGTGGCAGGGCTTGGAAAGCTGCCTTCTGTTCATAACTATGGTCATGACAGCACTGCGCTTCAGCTGTGGTAGGCCAGATGTCTGCTCAGTTCAAGTGCTTTGATTTTGATGGAATTTCAGATTTTTTATGGAAGTTCTTTGGTTTTGTATGAAAGGCACCTCAGAAAACTGCCCTTGCATCCCACAACCTTCTGTGTGCGCAAAGGGAAATGTTTACCTCAATCCCTGCTATGGGACTCTTCACGTGTCTCTGATACAGCTACCTTACTTGGTGAAAGCTGCGAACACCCCTGTGCTCATTTTGCTTCAGTTCTCTTGTTCTTGCCTTTGGTTTACTGAGCAACAGTAAAGACAAAATGTTTTTATGCTCCTTCCTTTCTGGGAATGGGACAAAATGGCAAGTGCTCTCAAAACAGCACCACTTCCAAAGTCTGCACTTCCCTAAAGACAAAGCATGAAATCCTTGAACACTGAAGTGAAATTAGAACTTTTGCCTGATTTCAGTGGAGGCAGAGCTCCGCTGCTGAGGACTTGAGCTTTTGTTCTGCCTCTAAAGGAGTATATTTAAGTTGCTGTGATCACTTGATTTAGATGAATATTCTTAATAGCTACTAACTGATTTGTTTCCTGGAAGGTATAACAGATACAAGTCATTCAGCATGGAAAGGGAAACCAGGCATGTTTATTTTAGAGGCTGCCTTGTCTACATGTAGTTGGCTCTGCTATTGGGCAGTGATGTCATTCACAGAGCAAATGCCTGGTGAGGGATCTGCTGTTAAAGCAGACTGTGTGATGGGAGTGCACATTTCTTACAAACAGCATTTTAAAATGAAATTAATCAAGGCCGAGAAATTTTAAGCTTCTCTCTGCCTATGGACAGAGCAGGCTGGGAACTTGCTTTCCAGAGCTGAAAAAACTGTTTTATGAGGCTTATCCTTTTGGGTTGGTCTTCTCTGTTCCAACTGGTGCTTTGTTCCTGTCTGTGTTCTCTAAGGAACAGTCTTTCAGGCATGACTGTGTTGACTCCAGCAACTCCTGTGCAAGCAGGTCAATGCTTTTAGACCACTGCAGAGAGCGTACAGTTGTACAGCAAGCTAAAGGTATCGCCTGCACACCCATGAAAAGTTGGAGTTACAGGACAATTCCCAAGTGAGCCATTCAGCACTGGGTACCACAGCTTTCCAGACATCCCCATAAAGCAATTTGCCCTTCAGCTAGCAGCAGTTTCTCTCTGATGGGAACTGACAAGTTCATCCTTTAAGTCCTCAGCTGCAGGCCCACAGAACTGTATCGTTTCAGAGCCAGTACAGCAAAGCACGTGGTTCTCCCTGCCTTCATCTAACATTCACCTTGCTTCGTGAATAAATGGGGGGATTGGTGGACCTTTTCCAGGGAAGCCCTCAGAAATGTGTAGCTAAGCCAGATCAAAGTGCCATGCAGCAGTGGGGAATATGTGACACTCTGCTAAATTTACCCACTATCTCACTTGTTGGGTATTTTTGTATGACCTTGGAAATACCCTTGGTGCGTGGAGCTGAGCTTGTCGCTAACGACTAAGGCCTTATCCTCACAATCTGGTTAGAAAAGTCAGATTGTTCCCAGTTGTATTTTTAAAACCACTCAGACCTGGTGTTGAGGTTTTGGATACTTTCTTTTGTTGTAAAATAGGAGTGTTACTTTCTGGGTTTTTTTTTTAAATTTTACTTTACTGAGAATGTCTATCCTTTGAGACTGCAGACTTGGTAGTACTGTCTCCAAAATCCCCTCTGACAGAACAAATCCCTCCCAGCAAACCTTTTAGCCTTGCCTGCCTTGTGACTGAGACCTACTTCAAAAACAGGGAGAAGGGCACTACTGAAAACAAAGTGCAGGAGCTGATCCTGGGTCCATACACCCTGGCTCCATACACAGGCTTGAACTGCCTGTTGGCAGCAGGAGATCAGATGCTACTGGCCGTCAGCTACCTCTCAAGAAATGTTTTGGCCATTTTTCTTTTTGTTTAGATACAGCCTGAATTGGTGTGCTAGCCCATTAACCCCTCACATGCTGTCTTTACTCCAGAAAAAACGCTATGTTCCTAGAGAGCTAGAGGACTGTGTTCTGTGCTATTGTGTAAAACCCAGCATGACCCAGATCCTGGGGTCCTTGCTGGTTATGGGAAAGCCTTTGCATAGGAACAGTGCCCGTGAGGGCAACATCCTGACTTTTTTCTATTTTATGAACCAAACCGTAGATGCCAGCATCACACTCTGAGGGATGCTCTCCACAGACTAGGGCATTTGGTAAGAAGAAAGAGCTTTTTATATGTACTACATTGCTTCTTCCCAGAGCTCTTTATGCTTGCTAAAACTGATGTTTAGATCCTGTCAGCCTCACCCCGGTGGCTTTTGCACCAAGACCACCACTAGGGCATGTAAATTGTTACAGGTGTGCAGCAGCCAGACCATGCACAGCCTCCAAAGTGTGGCACCCTCCCCCTCAGGGCAGGTGGGCAGCACAGCCTTCAGCCTTCCTTCTGTGCTTCTGGAGCACCTGTGCCATCCTGGCTGCTGCTAACAAGCCCTGATTGCCACCACCTGGGTGGCACTGAGAGCACTCAAGAAGTTTCTCCGTGGTTGAGTTGGATGTAGGTAGAGTATGTGGTGGCTGTGTGCTGTATGAGTTTGTGGATAGCTGGAGGTAAGACTGGAGGAATGAGGGGGGTTTGACTATGGGGTGGAGGTATGTTTGGAGAAGGAAGCACTCTGGCTGGCTGGAGGGGGGTGGGGAGTGCGGCTGAAGTGTGGCCGAGGGCTCCAAAGGCACAGAAAGGTGCTCTGCTGATTGAAGCAGGTTACTGCCTGACAGGATTGAGGGCTGGTGCATTGGCAGGACAGTGAGAGATGCGCCTCTGGCTGCAGGGAGCCTTATTTCTTCTGAGTCTGTGTAGACCATGTGCTGTGTGAGATGTGGCTGTGCTTGGTGAAAAGGATAGTGGCTCCACAGCACTGGTGACTCCCTATAACCACAACCTGTGATGATGGTGCTGTGTTTCTGTATCCTGTTTGAAACATGTCTTTGTTGGGCACTGTACAGACTGCAGAGTCCCTGCCCTGAGTGGCTTCTAGTCTTTCCTAGGAGGTGGTTCCTGGAAACCTACAGTCAGATACCAATAGCTACTGCTCTCTGTTTAGGGAAAATAGGATGCCCTTGCGTATGTAGATGACTTGACTTCAGAGGTGAGGGTTGCTGTGGAAAAGTAGCCACTAAGCATAGGTCTTCTTGGTTACCAGGTGAAATGTGTAGCTGTTTCCCTTTGTTGCTTTATAACTGAATGTCTCTGAGCTGCTCAGTGACTACAGGAGGTCTCTTAGCCTGTAAAGTAGGTTTCCTCCATCCCCCAGTGACCCAGCTAGGAACAATGGAGGCCACACAGTACAAAGCTGCCACTTATTACACTGTAATAAAGCTGCCAGAAGCTGACGTTGCTTTCCCCTCTGAGTTTTTCCAGGCTTATTTTTAGGTGGTTTACAATACATTCTTTTGGAGGAAAAAAAATTGCTATTGTGGCTTCTAAGAACTGTTGATACAAAAATCAGCCCTTTTAAAGACTGGTATTCTGGGACGAATACCCCAGGGAAAGACAAAAATCTGGATATGTCATGCCAGGGCTCTAGGCAACGTGTTCAAAATAAAGCAAAAATGCATGGGTATTTCTTGCACTTTGTACTTTTTACTCAGCTTCCAGTTCTGAGTCAAGGGTAATACATGTATAAGCTGCTTATGAACCCTTGCTTTTTTGCTGTTGCTGTGTTTGTGTGTGTGTTTATCTTAATCAAATCCTGTCATCTGAGCAGGTCAGAAGGGAGTTATCAGGGCTTCTTGGAGCTCAAGAAATTCTTGCTCAGGGAGCAGACTGTCTTTGTAGGCTGTTTGAAGTAGGTTGTGTGAGCTTTCCTGATGGTGATTTTGGAAAGCCTTCCCCAAAATTCCTGTTGTCATTGTAACTGCTTCTGCTGAAATGAAGTGAGTAGCACTCAACATGATTGCTTTCCAAGTCCATCTTGCTCTATGGAGTATTAAATGCACCAGTTAATTGTCATTCACCAATATTTAGGCTAAATTGTTCTGGGGAACTGAGAAACACCTAATCTTTTTAGACTGGCAGTACTGAATCGGAGCTCTGGCTTCTCTTCAAACATGTGATTACTTTAAATAAATATTAATAAAACAAAGTGAAGTGCTTGGGGCCACAAGAGGGTCTTTGGAGCCAGAGGGTAAGGGCCTGGGTTAAACTAGAAAGGCTAAAGGTTAAAGCCATGTGGTTCTCGGAGGAGGTCAGGGTCTTGCTTATTTAACTGGAGCTTGGCATGAGAGTGATACGTGGCAACCCAAGGTATTAAGGGGAAAAATAGCCTTCTCGCTTCATGATACCTTGGTTGGGTTTTGCTTGCTTTCACTCTTACTGTTTCCTCAGAAAGCCTCTAACAAGTGTGTTTTGACTTCTCTTTTCACAGACAATGCTGTAAACTACAGGGTTAACTTCTCCTGTCCTGTTAAGCTTGGTAGGAGCCTCAACACTTCAGTGCTCGGTATAGCTGCTCCTTCAGGGTAGTGCAATCTGTCAAACAGGTCCAGGGAGGAGCAGGGTCCCATCTGCATGTGTGCTTGGTTCAGGAGCGGACAGCCAGCATTTGGCCTAACCCAGTCCTTGAGCCAGGCTTCTCTGGAGATGTGCAGGTCATTGGATGGGCTTGGCTCGGTCAGAGTGGGAGGTGAGGGTCTGGTTACCACCATCTTGCAGCTGGGGGATGCTCATGGAGACCCTCAGTGCTCTGCTGTGTCTGTTGGTAAAGGATGATTTACCTTGTGGCTAGAAATGGGGAATCCTGAGCTGATATGCCTTGTAGCAATAAGCCTTACTGTGGTGAGGTCTGTGTGCAGGCGTGCTGGCTGTGGGCATGTTTTCATAAGGTTTAGAGTATATGTGCCTCTCTGTGAGCCTGCTGCTTATGCTGAGTGGGAACCATTTGCTGCTGGGCACAAGGCTGTCTGGTTTGTGCCTCAGGCTCTAGGCAATTGCTGCCAGACCAGGACTCCTAGTATAGAGCTTTTTTGGGGGGGATTTTGTACGTGCACGCTTTTGTTGTTTTTTGGGTTTGGTGGTGTGGTTTTTGGTTTGGTTTTTTTTTTTAACCTTACTGCATTCAGAGGAGTTGGTGGATCCCTTGGCAGGGGAAATTTGGCAGCTATTTCTATTTCCACCAGCAGCTCTGTAAATTCTCTCTGGCTTGCTGCTGCTCCAGCTATCTTCCTGGGGAAGAGCTTGCTCAGTGCATGAAAAGGGTTAAAGCACTTCAGAACCCTCCTTGGCTTTCTGTGCTAAATTACCTTAAACTTTTGACAAGTAGGATGGCCTAGACAGATGTGTTGACATGGCAACTGCTCCAAGGAAACGCTTGTCAAGAAAGGAGAGCAGCTGGCTTTCAGTCATGACAAGGTACTGCAAGCAGGAAGCTGCAGCCAGTGCCCTGGCTGTGCCCCCAGATCTTGCTGTCAGCGCCCTGATTAGTGTGAATAATTTATATGTCTCTCTAACAGCCTTTAATGCAGCTGCAGTGACATGAGCAGTGCTACCAGGACTCAACCACTAATTTGCTGCATTAATAATAATGTCCTCCTGCTTTTGCTCACAGCAAGTATATCCAGGGAAGGGGGTTAAAGCCCGATTTTCTGCGTGGTGGTTCCAGTTGTTGTTCCCCTCTTCACCCCAGACAGACTGATACACTCAGAGCTTACAGTCTCCAAGGCTGGGAATCTGGGGTGGGAGTGCATGCCTGAACTCTGACAGGCAGAACCACTGGCTTTAGCTCCTTTTCTGCCTGCTCTGAAGGCAGCAGACCCAGCTTTCTGGAGAAACAGTGTGGCCTAGTGGCAAGGGTGCTGGGCTGGGGTTTGGGAGATGTTGTGCGCTCACTTTCCAGCTTTGGCATGGTTTTTCTGAGTGGAGGTGGATTCTGCCTTTATAGGTATTTAAAGAGTTACTTGCCTGCAGTATCTGCTGTTACTGTACCTACCATTTTCTTGGTGCTGTGGTCTGAGACCCTGACAGTATTTCCTGGCCAGCATTGCTGTGCAGTTACCTTTGGTTGCTGTGAGTCCCTTATGCAGACCAGATTTGGTGGGCTGCCTTGTTGAAGGAGAGGACCCCAGGTCTTGCAGAGCTGTAAAAAGGAGCTCTGTTGCCTTTGTGGTCATGTAAGCTCCTGATTCCCCACACCAGCAGCAAAGTGGCCTCTCCAAGTGACTAAGATGTAAGCTGTTAATTGCAAACAGAACAGCCTGCCCTGGAATAGGGAAAGGTTGCCTTTGCTCTCTTCTGAGAGGTTTTGCTATTTGGCACCTGTGTATCACAGTACATGGCTGTTGGTACATGAATTGAGCAATGGTGCTGTATACTGCTTTCAAAGAAAGGGATAACCCTAAGCCCTGAGAAGCTCCATGTATTTATTTTTTGTTGGGGGGTAGTGGTCCTGGAGAATGTTTACTTGATCTGATGTAGCATTTTCCATGCAGGCAGACACCTGGGCTTCCCAGACTGCTTTGCAGCACAGTGTCCTCAGCAGGCTCTGTGGAAAGGGTAATGCATACCCAGGTGATTTCAGTACATGGTATTATTTATCCTGTTGACGTCAGCAGCTGCATGCTCTCAGCTTCTCTTCACTATAGCAGCCTGCAGGAGACAAGCTGCAGAAAGCTTATGAACTCCCTAAATGTGCCTAACCTTTCCAGAACTCGGCATATAATTCTCACCTAAGTAAATGTGCCTTTGTAAGTATTTTGGGAACAAACCTCCTATTAGCTTTCCGTGTGCAACTCATTTTGCTCCTATGCTGCAAACCAACACTACATGGATTCTTATCAAAACGCTGTAGCCTCTAT
>NW_009222301.1:0-1688 GCF_000690835.1 Fulmarus glacialis | reverse complement strand
TCAGCAGGGACTGTTACATAAAACCATATTATGGCATTTTCCTTGCAGAAAATTACCGCATTTAAGTACCCTTTTGAGCAAAGAGATCTCTTCTCAAACCACCATATTTAAACTCTTTCCTAACACTGAGTGACAGCTCTATGGAAAATGGAGCCTTCCCATTAGGGATATTGTATTGAATCCTTGCTAGAAAGCCCTGGAAAAATAAACAGATAGAACTTTTGAAATAAACTGGAAAGATAAGATCTGGTGTATGAGTCTCCTTTCCCTGAATAGCTTTTTATTGCTATCAATCCTTACAGAGGAACAAAGCGAAATCGGTGCATCTCACAGCATAATTCCATTTTCTTTTTAGCAGCAGGTTGGGCTTGGACAGAGTGTTTTGGGCATCCTAGTATTGTCATGTGGTGCTGCTGTTGTGTGCTTCAGTCTCAGCTTTGATTAAAAAGTATGGCTCCAGCAGTTTGGATTAGAAAATGCTGCTTTGATGTGAGCTGAGTGTAACTGGAGCAGAGCCAAGCTGTCTGCCCCGGTTTGCAGAAAGTTTTTGAAACAAGCCACTGTGAGCCATGTACTGAACTGCACCTCTCATCTCTGTAGCTTTGTGAGGCCGGATGGGAGGTGACAAAGGTTCCTGTCGCGTACTCCTGCAGTCTTTGGCTGTTGGGAGAGGGAAGATCCCACACATAGGCTGTGTTGTTTAGAAGCAGTTGCAGGTAATCACGTTGTCGCAATGCAGCAAACCACAGTATGAGTTCTTATAGGAGTGGAAGGTGATTTTATTTTAAAACAAGCCTGACTTGAATTGCTTACACCCTTGTACCCACATGCTTATGAGCATGTTGCCATGATGTGTATATATCCATGTGGTCTGTTTGGGATTCCCTGCAATGATGCTGAGGACAGGAATGGTGCCTTAGGGCATCCTGCTTGCATTTCCGTGGTTATTCTTAGATTGGTGGTGATGTGCAGGTTTTGGATGCCTTTTGACCCCTTTAGGAGCTGACAAGGTTCAGTTTCTCAATCTTTACGCTCCTGCCGGCCCCCCACCATTTACTCTGTGAACCCCCAGGATTAGCTTCTCGTCCTTTGGAATATTTGTTGGTTTTCTAACATAATACACAGTTTTGCTGTTTGATGTTAGCTTGTGGATAGTAAATTATTGGCAGTGAATGGTATTTTCTGTTGCTGAAACTGTAGGTTTGATTTTTCATTAGGGACTGCTGCTTTTAAATTAGAGGATACTGTGAGCTAAACATGTCTCTTCCCTGGTTTCAGTTTCCACTCTGTCTTGGGATTTTACACTAAGATTAACCTAAAATTTCTTAGTCTGTCTGGATGTCCATGCTCTGTTATAATTACTCTCTGTTCTGCTTATTTTCAACCACTGAGAATCAGAATAACCTGTCCAAATCAGGTTAATACCATGTTTAGTCCACACAGAGTATATTCCTTTAGACTTGGAAAACTTAGTCAGTGGCACAGTGTTATTCTCTGTATCTTGAGGTGTAAGCAATAGTACAGATGCTTTGCAATCACCTCCTATAATCCTTAAAGCAGTGGAGGCAGAAACATTCATTATTTTGCAATTGCCATTAACAGTAAGAGGCATATCCATCTCCACTGAGAGAGAGCAAGCTTCTCTTGATTGGTGAAGCTTTCAAACTGCATCTTGTTCTCCTCCCCCC
>NW_009222300.1:0-10477 GCF_000690835.1 Fulmarus glacialis | reverse complement strand
AGCGGCTGCATGGGGTTTATTTGCTGGCTAGTGTTAAACCACAACAGACTGAAAGAAGAATGAAGGTGTAAGAAACTCTCTTTCAGCATCTCTCCTTCCGGTTATGGGGTTCTTTCTCCTGTGCAGGTTTGTGGGGTTTTTTTCTACATATCCTTAAAAATAGACAGTCTGGCATTCTCATCATCACAACATGGAGTCACTTCCATTGTTACAAGCAATGAGTTAAGAAGTGAGGTAGATATCTCTGTCACTGTAACTTGCCTCTATTTGTCAGCCCACATTAAATGCTCACTTAACAGTTATTTTATCATTTTTAAATGATCTTGGCATTTATTTTATTTACTAATAGCAAGAGCGTTATTGGTTTTGTGTGGGCTGCTTGTAGCGGCAGGCAGCAGCATAACAGAGCCTCTGCACAGCTGCTAATGCCTCTTCTTCACAGGGAGTGAGTGGGAAGAGTGAGGAAATGAGTGGAGATTTGGCTTCTTCCCTTCGGCATGCCAGCTAGCACAGTTGAATCATCACAGCAGGGAAAATGTATAACTGTATATCAGCAGCAGATGACTTCCCTCTGGAGCACAAGAGCAGTGCAATATACTTTTAGATACTTCTCCATAAAAAGCATGTCTAGATGGTACAGAACATACCACACAGATGCTCAAGTTAGCCCTGAATGAGTTGGTTCAGGCACGAGATGTCAGACAGACACATTAGTATGGTACCCTGCCTTGGCTAAATTATCCCAAATGACTGGTATTTCTCAGGGCGCTGTATTGTGCTGCATAGAAATCTTAATGGGACTCAGGCAAGGTTTAAATGCCTAAGCTCCAAATCTCTTCAAACCACCACTGAGCTGCTAACTGCAGAAGTTCCTTAATGTTTGGCAATTGAAATTGTCTTACATTTGTCTTGTTATATGTGCGTTCATGTATGTGTGTATCTCAGGGCATCATTATGGACACAAAATACCTAAGCCCCTGTAATCTACCACTTAGGCATTTCTTTTCTTCTTGAGGCTGACTCCTAAGAGGTCCATATCAGTCAGTAAGAGCTCTTTGAAATCACCTTTTAGAGCAAGTGCTACATAAGGTACAGAGGCAACCACATTCCATTTAAGAACTTAGTAACTCTGGATGCCTTGTGCTGAAGCAATATGATTTACCATTAAAGAATTAAAAATCCAGTGAGCCCCAAAAAAGACACATGTGTAGCCTAGGGGATGATCTTTTGCCTAGGGGCTGGGCAGTCACAGGGCTGTCCTGAAAGAGCTCTGGAGTCCACTCTTGGGAATTGCTTTCATGTCATAGATTAGACAGGGTCTTTTTATAAAATAATTTAAAAACTATGTGGAACAGCATTAAAAAACAGGTATATTCCCTTCTCATATGAGGTTGCTTAGCAGACAGGTTCCAGCCATGCTCTTCCTAATCACTCCCTAACTCTGGCCTAACAGATCTTCAGGGTTGCCACAAAGTTGAAAAGTCAAAAGAAGAGGCAAAGAGCTGGATAGTGTCATGTCCCCCTCTCCTCTGATAGACAGACCATAAAGGGACACCCCGCTGTCCATGCAAGTTCCAGAGGCCAGATACCCCTTCTGCTGCAAAAGCTAAAAACAAGTGGCATGAAAAGAGGTCATGTTAGGCTTCTAAACAAATTTGCTGATTGAAATACAACTTTGACCAATTTGAATTCAATTATTTATATTACTATTTATTTCCATAATATATTCCAAACAAACCCTTTAGACACAAGCACATTTTACAGTCAGTTCCTTTATGACCTGCCAAATTGCAGGCTCCTGCACAATTTTTCAGGGCTCATTGCTAACTCCTGCTACCTGGTCAATTCCATTTCCAGAAGGACTTCAGTGTTAGGATAGTTTATCTCCCACATGTTACCCTCTGGTTCTGCTCGGCCCTTTGTACTCTGCTGATCCTTGTAAAGTACCATTCAGGATAGCATTAGAGAATTTAAACCACATCTGAACTTACTTAATCTCTCATATGTCTGTCTGCACTAGAATGTTTATGTTAATATGTGTGTTAATATTGCAGTTTACTAAACTTCAGTAAACTTCAGTGGAACTCCTGATAGCCAGGGATTTATTTTATGTTTTCATTCAATGAACCACATTAATCATACATTATTTATTAAAATCCTCTCTTTAGGATAACACAGAAATGCAGCTACGTCTACAACTTTAAAAGTGTATGGTCTTCTTAGGGATAAAAAAAACAGTTTATCTACTAGCAGATACTGCTGTATAGTATTAATAGCATCGTTAAGGCCTTGAGCTCTATTTCAAAAACCTTACAAGTTATGTAATTTATATGTCTATAGCTTCCCAATTTTTCCTTTATATAGCTTAATACAAAAGGCTGGTTTGGAAAACCCAAAGAGGCAAAAAAACCCCTCCATGTTCTAAGGACACACTGGCAGTTGTTAGAACAAATCTCATGAAACAGATTTTTTCTCATCTGCTGGCAAATTGCAGAGGAGCAGCAGGAGTGATGACTTACCTGAAAATTGGGGCTCTGATTCAAAAAACTACTTGAACACATATTCAAAGGAAACCTATCTCAGTTTAGGACAAGCTTCAAGCACTGTCTCAGTTCTAAGTAAGTGACCAATCCTGCTGACCTCCTTGAGGCATATGTTCCTGCTACAAGCGAAGCACTTACTTAAATTCTTCAAGGAGCTGGGCTCCAGAGCAATGTTTGCCCATCTGCAAGGCCACCTGCCTACTTGCGCTTTCTTTCCTCTCTCCTCACTCTCCAGTCATAGTTACTCTCCAATATATGGGAGGCAGCCCCAATATATTGGAGGCACTTCAAGAAGGTGTGGGGAGGGATAAAAACTCTGAGATACAATGCCAGAGTCACCAAGGAGATGGATCAACATATTATATCCACACAAAGGACTACAAAATTTAAAGGCCATTTAGCAAAAATTAGGTATCAAGAACTTTATGTGGTTATGAAGAAATCACCAGAGGAATTTAGTTCAATTAAAACCGTTCAGCCACTAGAGCCAGAAGCATCTTTACTCCCATATTTCAGTTGATTTACTGGAAAAGTCATCTTGGTCAAAAAAGTATACTGCCATTCTGTAAGGCTCAACAAGGGCATGGATACATAAGAAATCCCTTTAGGCCATGAGCATCTTCTACCAGAGGTTTCTACCCAGATTTGGGGAAAATTTTTCTTCTTGTTGTAAAGGCTCTGTTGTAGTTTTGTCATTTCGGTTGTTGCAAAAAGTCTATGATGATGTTTAAATAGTCAGCCCATTAGCTCCAACTGCTTTCTTTTCATACTGCTCCTTCAAACATGTAGGGACAGTTCTTGGGCACTAAATCATGTAGTTCGAAGGAATAGCACACAAACCGCTAACTAAACATTGTGCTGTACTACACAAAGGATGAGTGACCACACCATTTCTTCAGTATTTCCTGATTTTTAATTCTTACCTGTGCAACTTTAACAGTATTTTAGGGAACTGTAGTAAAGAAACAAACAGCCAGATGTGCCCCTGCTTTAGGATCCCATCAGCACGTACCCAATCTGAGTGAGCCATCCTGTTGAATTTTATATATCTAAGTATCTTGCTGAGCTGAAACAATATTGGCATCCTTAAAATGGCTTGAGATTTTTCTCCTGTAAGTCTGATGGGATTCTTTTTGTTTCACCTGGAAATCAAAAATCTCACATTTAGTTTAATAGTTAATGAAGAACTTAAGGCCTAGTGTCATGGAAACTGCCAAAGAAAAAAGACATTTTTTCAGTATCAGAAAAATGTAGCATTTTTCCTTTCTGAACTTGACAAGTCTTTCAAAGCTCCTTCAAATTCATAAAGCCGTAACCAAAATATTGTTATTTATATGTGTAATTCAATTAATTTTTAAAGAAAATACCTAGTTAGATGCATGTAAACATACTGGTTAAGCTGTATATCTTCATTTTTTCCACTTCAGTGATTGAGACTGTGTAGAATAGACTGTAAAAACTCCACCAAAGAGCATATTCTCTTTTTATTGCCTGTCAAATTATTGCTGTGACACCCATAGTTGGTAGCGAAACATTGTGATCCACTGTTAGCAATGAAACACAGAGTGTGAGTTGCTCATTGAGTTTAGGTAATGTACCATAAAACATTGCATGAAAACACTAATTTTCTCAATATATATTAGTAGACAGACACCATATTTACCAACGAGAAGTTGAAGATGGTTTTAAACACAGTTTATTCATCTGAAGGCTCTCCTAGGCTCTACTTAATCACTTTATATTTGGGGTTGCATTAGAGATGAATGTCCTATGTGCTGAAGGAGCAGAAGCTGCAGTTTGAACTATGTGTCTGTCAGTCCTGGGTAGATGTCACACCTGGCAAATGCTGACATTTTTACAGTGAGCTTCATATGCATCATATCTTTGACACTGAGCCTATCAGTTAAGGTGTCAGTTGTGTTACACCCACCGTAAGTTTTGTCATTTTTATCTTTACCATGTTGCTTTGATTACTCTTCCTTTGTATTTGATGTACACACAACATACAGGAAATTTGTAGGTCATTGCCTCGGTCCTGCTGGTACCTCTCTTAGCAGTCTAAACACTGCACCTGACATTTGCTCCTTCCTCACAAACCTGCCCTGACTTCAGGTATCGTGCTGCAGATGATCTTGAGACTATTGTTACAGTGTGGCTTTAGGAGCTGTATAGATAAGAGCTAGTTTTATTTAATTTATCTGAACTGTATAAAGAGAATCATAAAACCCAGTATTGTCAGCCTTTAATAATACTACCATTGAAACCTTTCATTATCTTAATATCAGTGTATTCACGGAAAGGTTCTTTGTCTCTGTCCTTTTTCTTAAGATGCCTGTTTCTCGGTGTTAAGTAGCAATTGTTGGCTAAGACCAGCAGAGGGGAAAGCACTATTTCTTGGATAGCAAAACAGTTGATCTAAGCACATCATAATAAACTTTATAAAGTGACAAACATTGTCGTTCATACATTTGTTCATTATCTTTTCTCAGATTTTCCCTGTAAGGTTTATTTTCTATGTAGCTTCTTACACTGCCTTTGTGGCTCCAGATGCTGAGCTCCCCTTGAGTGCTGAGACCAACTTTTGTTGCACATGCTTCATTCTCTGTCCTATCACCCTCCGGGGGAAGAATTCTGTGCGTGGTGGATTTGGCTTTGCAAACAGACAAGGAAGGGACCACCAAAGCCTATGCACTACAGGAAGGCATGTAATGGAGATTCAACCTAGAAGACTTCCCCAGGACACTTACTCAACAGGCCATAAGGCACTGCCTCATCACAAAAAGCAAGTCCCTTCCAGCTAGATTCTCACTGCCAGTGCCTAAGCATCAACACTATTTCTTTTCACTGACTTAGGGGAAGCCAGGGGCAAGAAGCCCCAGAGAGTAGACAGTGTGAATCTTTCACTGCTCCCTTGAACTCAAATGCCATAACAGTCATGATGACAAAGCACATCAGGAAATCTAAGTAGTACAGAAATATAAACTGTAGCATAAATGATCAGAAGCCACAAAAGCCTTGCCACGGGAAAAGAAAGGCAATGATCTCAGGATAGTCAATATACTATGCTCTGTATTGTGAGTTACCCAGACATCCCAGGAAGTGGATCACACCTCAGAAGAAGACAAAAAAGATTGATAATCCTTGTCAGTCCTGTTAGGAGAAAATGTTCCTTCTGGACTACAAAAGTGGTGACCATTAGTGTAAGCTTGTGCGCAAAACATGACAGATGACCACAGAGAGGTTTTCTGTATCATTATGGCTAAATCTATACCAGCTCACCAGTGAGCATCCTCCAGTTCTCCATACTTGGGAGGATACTGTTCCCCTGTTCCCTGTATCCTGATTTCCACATGGGGGAAACCTTAATTTGTAATGCAGATGAGAATAGACCATGCCCTACGGAGGTGTCAGTCTGGATAAGTGGGAGACTAGCACCTCTAAACATGTCATGGCATACATCAAAACCTAAGTCCGGGCACAGATGAACAGTTCCACCTCCGGCACCACCACCCACTCAGAGTTGGCACTTAGGTGAGGCCGATCTCTGGAGCTTCAAAGAAGGGCAATCCTTCTACTTCCCTACCACCGCTGCACAAAAGCAGTTCATCTTGGGAGAACTCTTCCTTCATGGCTTCTGTTCACGGCCAGCCAGAAGTGTAAAGATAGATGTTCATTTATCAGCAAATGAATGGCAAACAAATCTCTTTTCAGTTTCCTCCAAAAAATCAAGCACCTCAGGTGTTACAACACTTGAAGCCTTTTATTTTTTATGTATTTTGTAGTCTCTGATATGTTGTGGTTCTCATCAGAAAAGATGGCAACCTGATATAACAGCATTATTCCTTTAATTTAAGTCAGATTAAATAAGCAATATTTTTAATGAGTTTTGCCTATAGACAAATAATTTGGTTTCCTTGGCTCTGTAAATCACATTTATTTATTCATTTCTCAAAAGTTTTTTCCTATCTCTGTCTTCATTATTTGAATTTCGTATTAAAGGTATGGGAATGAGCCAGACCTTTTATCTTACCCTAATAAACATCTTGTAATGTAAAAATGAGCACAGATCAACCAATGCATATGGCTGGTATTCCCTTCATGTGCTCTAACACCTGGCAAAATTATTCATTAATTCAACAGCCACATTTAAAAGCAACAGTTCAAAGGCCTATGAATGGTAGAATAACGTGTTCAAAACTGAAGTGCACTTCAGCAGCAGCAGTGTCAGAGTTTAGAGAAAGAACCATTTCCTGTGCGATGGAGGGCTTGCTAAAGCGAGATAGCGGTTAGCAGGATCTCTGCTCTGTAAACTTGTTTCTTCAGCCTCTGGCAAGGCCAGCAGAGGTTAGCTGACGTGCATGTAAGAAGAGAGAGGCATACAGTGGGAAGAGTTTTCCACACTAAAGTTTCTCCATGAAGAAAACTTTCTTGGGTTATGTGATTTTTTTCCCCCATGAGTTAGTCAACAGGGGAAAGTTAAATCATAAAGTAAATACAAACCACAGAAAGGAAATTAAAGGATAGGATTTTGGTGCAACACTTTGATATATGTTAGAAGATGGGTAATATGTCATAGAGCTCCTAGCAGCTGAAAAGCGTGACATGTGCCAGTCACATAGAGCTATTTACAGAGTTCTTGTATTTGTTTGTATGAGATGAAATACACCATGTGCAAGAAGCTGTCCAAAACTGGACTTGCTGGGCCCCAACTGACTCCATCCTCAAGATGCATCTTTGCCCAAGAGTGATTCCCATGTCCTCTGGCAAGGTATATATTGCTTTTAAGAGTAGGTCCAGTTCTACACTAAAGCCAGTGAGTCCCAAGGTTTGATACTACTTGAATGCTTTCCCATAGGAAATTTATATGAGCTCCAGGGCAGAGCAAGACAAAGACTTGGTCTTATGCCATCCTTAGGACAGTCCCAAACATCTATGACTATCTGCAGCATGGAAGTACCGCACTTGAGCATGATTGTCCACACTTGTTCAGACTGCCATATGCCCAAGACTGCCTTCTAGGGACAAGAGACATCAAATCTATGACAGACCAGCCAGTGCAGGGCCCTATTTATTAATTCATGATGCTGCATACAACAAGGTGTTATTGGATATGTAATCTACTGATCTGCAGATGTTCTGAGTCTTACAATGTAGCTGCACATTGTAAGATGTGGTGCATGTGATGCGCGGAGCAAGGCATGCACCCGTGTCTACCAAACAGTTTAGAGAGACCTTCTAAGCCTGTCTGGTTCCAAAGCTTTTGCTTTTGCTGTGGCCAAATGTGTTCATTTCAGGGAGCCTCTTTCTGTGCAGGAGCACTGCAGACTTGAGCTTCAGTTGCTGACATCTATTTCATAACAATTTATTTCTCGTCTGCAAAACTATACCGTCATAAGGGGGTTTCATGCAATGCTTACTGAAGTCCGCTGGCATCTTTCAGTGAGAATAAAATCTCCCACTGATCGCAGTGGACACTGGATCAAGCCTCAGTTGAGGTTGTCTTTCCAGGGTTCAGAAATTACTCTATCTCACAATTTTCTTCCCTTTGGTGATGGTATATTTCTCATACAATAAATCACTGGAACATGGACTCTCATTTACATCTTAAGACACTATCTCCAGAGGATGGAAGCAATTATTCCATAGCACCTTTCACCTTCTTCAGACTATGAAATGTTAAATGCCTCCATCCATTAAGTGATTTTAAATTGATCTTCTCCCTTAACTCCCCAATCTTTCCTCTCAAGGTTATTCAATTACACGTGTTGTATTGGGTAATGTTCCATTAAAGGGTTTCATGTTTTTGATCCAGTAATATGTGTAAGCCTTGGGTGAAGGAGAGACAGCTGATGGTCTCCTGCTTTTATTTTGAGACCTATTTTTGCTGCACTAGATTGTACAGCCAGCGAACTCAGGTCTTTAAAAAATCTGTTTTTGTTTACTTATTATTTGAACTGTTTGTTTTATCCAGGAAAGCAAGATGCAAAGGGTGGTGTTTGTTTTGTATAAATACCTTCTCCATACTTAAAAAAGAGGAATTAATTCAAGGCTAAATTTCCAGAAAGATATCTTTTTAATTAAATTGCTAAGTTTCTGAGTAGCATTAATTAAGAGAACTGCATCAAATGTGCTGAACTCCTGCAAATCACCATTGATGTCAGGAGGAACAACAGCTACTTAAGAACCATGAAACTCACACTTCTACACACACTACTTTGAAAACATGATCCCTCATTTCAGGGATCACCCTGATCAGCATTTCGTGCTGATCACCCTGTTCAGCAGGGGAAAAGTCCTAAACATCCTCCCTGGTTTTTACCTGAGTCAGAGCGAGATCAGCTGACTGTGTTAAGATAATGCTAAGATAGTGTTAAGTTTAAGATAATATGCTGGAATCAAAATAGACACCTTATCAACCACACTTGCAGACAGGTGAAAGGGAAATCATATTCAGATATACATAAAAGGAAATTTCTGGCATCACTGTTTTCCCATTAATTTCCCAAATGATGTCAGTATCTGACAGTAGATAGAAGCGGTTTACATCAAGTCCTCTCATTGCCTTAAAATGGAACTGCAGATGTGGCATTTGGCACTGTGACTTGTTCCAGATGTCTATCACATTGTTATATGTTGAGTCTCTGTAGGAAAAAGGTAATAAGAAATCTAGTGTGGGAGCAGGGGTGACAGATTGCAAGAGCTCACCTTACGACAGGTGCTGCTCTGGGAATACAACCACTGTTTTAGGCTGAAAAGCACCGTGTCACCTACTTGCCTTTTTGAGTGTCAAGCTCTGGCAATCTTCATTGAACCTCAGCTGATGTGTAAGTAATGCAAGTTATTTAAAGCGCATCAAAGATCCATTGAACCGGTGAGAAGTATATCTCACACAAACTAAGCTGAGGTTTCCCAGTAGCCAGTCATCATCCACAGCAGTGTCTATCTATCGTAATCACAGGGTCACTGTCTATGTGCCTGCTTCTCAAGTCATAATGGTAGCATATCCGTATGGTGTTTTCACTTTTTTTCCCTTTTGGCCCTTTCTTGCAGCTGCTGGTTAGTAGCATTTTCCTCTCATTTTGTTCCATGCAACCTCTTTGCACTGAATCCCAGATGCATGTGAAATGGCCACAAAAGAACTATCTGGGTTAAATGAGTACTAAACAGGTTTAAAATTAGTGCTTATTGTTTGGAAGCAGATGCAAGCTTCAAACAAATGCAAAACATCAATGCAAATGCAAAAAGGAGGGCAATTTGAAAATCAGATCCTAAGTGCTTGATTCTATAGGTTGCTTTTTCTAGTAGTAATACCCAGAACAGTTCTGTTAATGTAATGGAAGCACACTGAATAACTGCTCTACCAGCATTTGTGTTTGCAGAGTTCATGAATCAGCAAAACAACTCAGGTTCCCTGCTATTCTCATTTTAATGAACTGTTATCTCTACAAAGCTACTCTTTTAGAAGCTAGTAAACACTGCTACACATCTCTACATTACATTCTACAGAAATTATTATTATAGAGTTATTTTTGCTGTTTGTTTTTCTTTACCTTTTGCACTACTTTTCTTGAAGGCTAGTCGTATCCAGAATCATGGTCCTGAAGATCTACAGTGCTAAAGTCTAATGAGTTTTATCTGTCCATACTAAATGCAAACTGATGGCAGCATATGAGGGAAATGTCTATGTTGAATTTCTTCAAAAACACCATTGACAAAATGCCTATCTTTTTCTGAATTTTCATTCCTTATCCTGCTGTGCAACTCAAAGCAAACCCAAGCAGTATACTTGTGCCAGCATTTCAGGTAATGTCATGGAGGGGGTTTGCTTTAGGCATAAGCAAAGCAGCAGGTTCCTAGCATGGCACATGAGTAACAGTGACAAAATCATGGTCTAAGGTGAGAGAAGTGTCCTGGTTTCGTCTGGGATAGAGTTA
>NW_009222299.1:0-13201 GCF_000690835.1 Fulmarus glacialis | reverse complement strand
GGCCTTGTTAAACCTCATACAATTGGCCATGTGGAAAAAACAGTCTTTAGGTGAAACTTAAAACTTTGAAAGAAAACAGCTTTTTGATCATAGGATTCTGGGACATGTATCTTTTGGCAGAACTAGTAATAATTCTTTAACTGAAAGTCTGATTTTTCAGTTTTGATGTGGTGGAAATTATTCTACAAGTCCTGCACTTCTAACATGCCCATCCTCATTACTACTATGTTACTGTAACAAACATTCTCAGTTCATACTGAAGCATAGTTAAGTTTAATAAAGAATTAGAAAGTTACTTAACTTCTTTTTTTGGTAATATGATGAAATTGAACAAATTAGCTAAATTAGGCTTGTGGGATGAAACTAGCACTGGAATGATCTTTAGGAAGTGATTGCATGTTACAGCAGTAAATACACCTAAGTATGGAAGGTTGCTGTCATATGACAGACAAACAGAACAAGCTGTATGTAGTCTGTGGAGGGGCCCCAAAGCTGATGCCTGGCCCGTGGCCTTTGAAAGGTTGAACGGTTTTGTGCTGTTGACACATAGGGTACACCTGCACTATGAATTGGTTTGGCACTAGTTTGGCCATGATCCGTTATGGTTCTAGGAACGTATGTCCTTATGGTGCCTTTATTGGCAATGAAGTCTGCCTGTTGCTGGTCCTAGACGTGCACTGCAGATGTGTAGGGAGCTAAGGCTGGAGGACTGTGTGTTGACATTGCAGGTGGGGGACTGAACAAGGTGCCCTTGTGTACAAGCTCTGCATTTACTCCAGCTCCTTTGAATGTACTAGTTGTGTAGCCAAGTGCCTACCAGAACACTCAAGTATGGGGCAAATAGGCACCATAAAAATCCCCTCACGCACGCTAGATCGGTAATGCAGATGCACCGCAATGCACATTCCAATCAAAATACATGTTATGTTGCGTAAAAACATTCTTTGTAAGGATGCGACAACCATGTGGCGATTTGTACCAGTATGCAAACAGCCCTTCTCATTAGCAAGATAGGTCTGTAATAAGTATACCTTTGCTAGTCTAAATGCCACTAAACTTGAAACTTCTGCCAGTAGAGTTATTATGTCAGCCAGAAATCATGCTTCACACTACTGACCGATGGAGTTGAGTGGGCAAACGTTTGTACGGTATTGTTTTGCCCGTAAACTCCTTGGACAGAAACACTCTCCACAGGCCTGTACAGTGTGGGTGGATTAATGTGAACAAAATAAGGTATGATAAGAAGAGATACTTAATTTTATGTATATGTTTATGTATATGTAACCACAAAGTTCTTTCTCTCCTTAGATGCGGCCGTCTAGTGTATCATCTGGGTCTGCCCTATTCCTTCCTGTCTTTCCAATATGTAGAAGAATCTATTAAGATTGCATACTGTGAAAACAAGTGCGGAAACTGCTTTTACATGGTATTTTCTTGTTTCATTCCATATATACTAGGAAAGGAAACTGGATTTGACTGGTACTTAAAAAAATTATTTGTGTGCTTGATCCAGAAAGACATGATTTAGAATTTACACACTTAATGTCTTTTTACAGAGAGCTTTTAAACATTTTTTAAAGTGAATTAGATCTAATTTATAATAGACTGATTATCTGAATTCTTGCCCTTGATAGAAATGCAAATTATTGTCAGAAAACTAAATGCAATCTTGGAGGCTAATTCTGTTTCTGGAGTTACGTACAGCTAGTGAGCATTTAGCTACTCTAGTTTTTGGGGATGGGTAGGTACTTAAAAAAATAGTAATTTTTTTAAAAACCTGGGAATCAAATCCTAGCTGGTTTGAGTTACTGTTCCTTTTAGTTTACATTTAAACACAATATACAATAGTTACTTTCAAAAAATTATAATAGAAAGTGACAAATTATTGTTACTGTTACAAAAGAAGGGTAGCTTTATTTTACATATAACTAAAGATCAGAACTACTTTAAGGATTATCAAGAGATGTACATACACAGCCATGAAAGTTCAATGAAAAGAATCATTTTTGATCCCATCATACAGTTTTCCAGCTAAATGTAGGCCTCAGGCAGGTCAGATGTCAGATCCTAGAAAAAGAATGCTTTTTATCAGCAATTACTTGAATTACAATTCTTAAAAAGTTTACATTAAGAGACCTGTCTAGTTATCAGTGGTGCTGTAAAACAAGGTTCTTTTTGATACATTTATATCTTTCTTCAGCAAAGTAGCACAAATAATTTAAAATTGGGTTTCAGGTTCTGCAAAAATGTTGAGATAATTAATATTTTACAACTAGTTTAATTAAATACAATGCCTTGTATTTAATGCAAGCTTCTGTTTTGCAGGAACCTGATATTGGTGGTATATGTGAAAACATCACTAAAAAAGCAGAGGAAAAGCTAGCAGAGATAGAACCCAAACCAACTGGTCAACATTCACATCACCACAACCTGCACAGACATAGACAACACCACAACCATCGTGAGGGCAGTCGTCATTCCAAAAATGAGAACCATCAGGCTCCTTCTGAAACTCAAAGACATCATCCTCACAGTGGTCGGCGTCATAGAGTTTTTGGCCGTAACAGACATGATCAGACAGGTAGTCATGAACAGGTAGACACTGTTCCTCCAGGAGAAAGTGTGGAAATTACACAAGATAAAAAGCTATGAAAAAAAGGGAAAACCAGCTGTAAAAACCAGTTAACTTGAAGTTGGCAGACAGCATCAGACTCAGCGTCTAGCAGCTGATGCTGTCATTGTCGACACCTTTTGTTTGAAGAGCTAGGAAATTCTGTCACTTGACAGTGTCGTGGAGCACTTCCAAATTCTTGCAGGTGACATGGCCAGCTGTCAGCAGAGGACATCACTGAATCTTGACAGTGACGTTTGCTCACTGACTGACAGTCACCAACAGCAGGAGCAAGTGAAACTAGTGACACTTGACAGTGACAGGAAAAGGCAAGAAACTGAGCTTGAAAAACAAACTAAGCACCTTAAAAATGTAAGGGAGTCCTACTGTCTAAATTCATATAGTTGCGAGAGAGGAAAAATTAACAGATAAAGTGTTTTTATTGCCCCCAATTACAAATTATACTAAGACAGGTGTGTAAACTGTTGCAAAGAAGTAGACTTTTAGAGCAGTGCTTTTAGAATTACACAATACCTGTCAAATTCCATCAGTGAAAAGGTTCATAATTTAAAGGAATTTAATTGACCTGTAGTTTGTTTTTCAGTTGCACTGGGAAGGTGTCTGCATTCTTGATTAATTTGTCTTTCTTGTTTCTCTTCTAACATTCTGCTTGCATTTGTGAGGACAGGAGCATAAACTATGACCTAGGGGCTCCTGTCTGATGTTTTGCAATCAAGAATAGAAGATAACCAAAACCAGATATTTTAATCATGTTTTACTGAGAAGATGGAACATATTCAACGGTTGTGGTTTTTTTTTTCCTAACCTAGGGATACAAACTATGTAGAAGAAAAACTTATTCCTAAGCAACGTGCCAAAATAACTTTTTATCTCAAATGTAAGATACAAGCAGTAATTGCATTATTTTAAAGTAACAGATTTATATGCTTAACTTTTGTGGCTTAGATACAGTATCAGAGTCCATTAATACATACTACTACAGTTTGTAAAATCCCACTAAATCAGTAAGTTAGTGCCTAAAGTGAGAAGCAGTGTTAACAACTCTTCGTGCAGAATCAGAACCAGTATCAAAAAGAGGGAGGGGCAGAAAAAATTTAATCTTGGTTTAATGTTTATCTTTGTTTATAACAGTGCTGAACTTGATAAATCTGTATTGATTAATAAGGTAATATACCACTTAAACTTGTATAACTTCTCTGCCTGTAGTTTAGCACTCCTAACCTTTGATTAACTGAGTTGAAGTAAAAATACAGTTGTTCGAAGGATTCCTGGATGAAGAAGAGAATATTCAAGAAAGGAAAACTGCTTTGAAAGTGTACACCATAATTAATGATGGTTTAATAGGGAAATTATTACTCCTACGAAACCTGAATCTTTTTATTGTGAATGCTGATTAGCAAGAAAATAGCCGTGAATATACACAGAATGCATGCCTTTGGAATATTTGACAAGAATGTTTTCAATAAAAATATTCCATATTTCTTCATATCTTGTTTTTACTTTCAGCTGCGCAGTTTGAAATACACTGTTTCTACTTCTCATTCTATGTACAACTGAAATACTTCATGTCATTTACTCAAAATCGCCTCCGTTTGAAGTGCAGGTCTTGACCTTTATTAAGACGTTGCTCTAAGTCTCTTATGGTGTTTCGGAGAATTTCAATTTCCTTGTTTTTCTCCTCCTGGAGATGCTGTAGCTTCTGTAAAAATGAAAGCAAAGGCTTCATTGTTAAGCGTCACACAGAATTATGTAACAATACAATATGCGATTACTAATGATAAATATTCTAATAAGAATATTTTTCTCAATATGTTGTATCACAAAATTACAAAGCTGACTTCCCCAGAATCCTATTTCTGTGACATCCCAAAGTCTCAAGCCTACAAAACCAATAATGCACATATATAATTTATATCACAGTCATTTATGTCAGTTCTATCTTAAGTTCCCAGGTTAGCAATTCTGTACTAAAACCACTTCACATGTGGGCTTTTGTTGGTTGAACCCTACCTACATCAACATCAGTGCAGAAAGACATGAAATTAGCTGTCTGGAGGTGGGAGGGATGTGTGGGAGTGTGAGTAAGATGGACCCATAAGGCATGAAACTCCACCCCCCACGCCCCCACCCCCAAAGTTTTGCTGCAGAACAGTAAAACCCCAGGGGACTGCTGTTTGAAACAGGCTGTTAAGAGTGTTTACATCTGCGGACTACAGGCTATTAAAGCACATACCCGTCGATAGATACTTTGTGGCAAGACAGAAGCATCGGAAAATGATTTTGTTGTTTTATTCTGAACTCTTGCTAATTTAGCGTTGAACTGAAAGAATCAGGAAAAGACAAAATATGAAGAACCCAACAGGGAAAAAATTACATGAAATAACACATGCATAACTTTCACTTTTTTAAAATGGATTTTGTACCTGAAAGTAGTAATAGCAAGCTTATGTACTATTTAATCCTAGGACAATGAAGCTACTTAAGTTTATTTTTAAAAGAATGCAATTACAAGTTATGTTTCTTAAAAAAATGTTTCAAAATATTGCAAAAAGTAAATAGTACCAATATTGTAATCTGGATACATTTAGACGAACAAGAAGACTGCTAAAAAAAATTTTGAAGGCTCCACAGCCTCATGTCTGTAGGAGAAAACGCAGAGGATGCTAAAAGCCTCTGAAACCATCCCGCTTCCCTGATGTTCCAAGGATAACTCAGCCTGAACACTTTCACATCTTACTTCTTTTTTAATATGTGAAATGTTTGAAGTATTTCCTTCATTTTTTCTGTAATGAGAGTGGCTTAAAACCTGAGCCATGAAATACATGTTGAATTCTGTGACTCCAATCTCCACAGGATTAGAGGACTCTAAGCTCTTGGAAGTTTATAAAAAAACATCTCTTCCCAGCATTCAGAAATTAAAAAGAATAAAAATAAGCAGAAAACATTGTTTAATCTTTTTTATTGCTGAAAAACTAGCAAAATTTTCAAAATAATTTAATTTAAAACAAGAACATAGCAAACTTCAGTCTCCCTATACAATGGGTAGAACTTGACTCCTGAGCAGAAGCAACTCAGATACCATTATGGAAGGGAGCACATGCCACTGATCTTTGTAGACAATAATTTTTTAAGTTTCCTAGGTTCCATCATATTACTTTGTTAAGTACTAATTAATGCTTTTCACCACACAGTCTCTTCTAAGTTTACCGAATGCCCAACTGATCTTTAACTCAGCTTTGTAATGCATACCTCTATCTGCAGTTTAATTATTTCATTCTGCTTCTCTTCATTTTGAATTTTCAGCTGTCTAGTTAGCTCTAATATTTCCAGTTCTTTTTTCTCTCTCTGTTCTCTATACTCCACTTCTTTTATTTCAACTAGTAACACAGTAACACCAAATACGATGATTATACAAGGTGTTTAGATGGAAAAATAACATCATTTCCCAAATATTAAAACTTTTTTGAACTGCAGGTCAGTATTTCATGGGAAAACAATTTCATTCAAGCAAAAAACATACTTTAAAATTATGTGAAAACCACCCTGTCCCATCCCAGAAAGATGGAGTCTCTTTAAAGTAGCATCATATTTTACAAAGAGTTGTCTGGCTTTTTTCAGCCAAGTGGATGACCAAAAAATCCTACTCTTCAAGGCTATTCCGGTAATGAAAAAAATTAATACTGAAATCAGTTTTTTCTCATTGCAGTATTATTTATTTGTGAAAATAATGTCCTACTCTCCTGAGCGTAGCTGGAACACTCTAACAGCAGTCTAGCTTATAGTTAAAAGCAATATTCCAGTGAATACTTAACCCCAAATTTCATTCTTTTAGATTTTTAGGTCCAAGTTCCCAGTGTCTGTTCTACCTGTTTGGGAATTTCTGCTCATCCTGTGCTGCTGTACTATTGCCTCATTGCCACTGTCTACTCTCTTGAGCAAAGATAAAATTCAGTTAAACACTGTCCACTTCTAGTTTTCATATGTTTCCACTTGGAAGTGGAACTTGTACTTGTACTTATCCTAGATGAAGTACAGCTCTTGCAGGTGTTTTACCCAATGCTACAGCATTCAGTCTTCAGAGAACTTACATTTTTTTCTTATATCGCAATTCAACTGTGTTATTTCTAATTTGTGGTCTTCCTCTTTGTTTTTAATTTCTGTCATAAGTTTCTCAATCTGATCTTTATATTCCTGCAAATGTAAAAAGCTTCATAAATATCTTGAGGTGTCTGTGCTCTTAACGTTCTGCAAAGCACAACATTCACGTCAAAATGTACAGTATTCTATAATTCAGTACTTGTTTTATCCTCGATCTAGTATATTCAAAATGCCCAATTACTTCTTCCACGATCTGGCTGAAGTCCACAGCTGAAAAATGTAGCAGATTTCATTGTATTGCAGCTATCAGTTAATATAAAATTGCAAATTATACTTATTAGGAGAACAGGCAAATGGAGAGGTAATATTCCTTTCCCCAATCCAGGATCTGATACAGTGCTGCAGTTAGTTAAGTGACTACAGTTTTACTATTGTGGATTTTTGACTGTAAGATTGTATAACAAAAACTGTGTTTAAAGTATGAATTTTGTTAATATTGCTTTTACGAAGTTTTCCACAACTTCATGCTGGCAGCAGTAGGAACATCAGTGGTGTTAGCAGTAGCGATGCTGGTGGCACTGGTACTCAGGTACGCCTACTATAGGTTTGCTCCAGTAAGTACTTCAGAATTATCAAGGAATTGGCTGTAGCTGCTAGTGTAGAGGTACTTACTCCAAAGCTCTTGTCAGAGCCTTCTGACAAGGTAAGTAGCCACTCACCAGAGCAGCGCTTGGAGGCACTCACAAAGGCAGTTACTGGTTGCTGGTAATAGTATATATGGACATAGTCAAGTAAGTGCCTTCAGAACAACACTAGGAAGTTCCACCATGCCCATATTTTATTCTCAAACTGTCAAGATAACAGCTCTATTGGTATAAAAGTTTAGTTTTAGAATCATAGAACAGTTCATAGAATAGTATGGGTTGGAAGGGACCTTTAAAGGTCATCTAGTCCAACTGCCCTGCCATGAGCAGGAACATCTTCAACTAGATCAGGTTGCTCAGAGCCCGTCCAACCTGGCCTTGAATGTTTTCAGGGATGGGGCCTCTACCACCTCTCTGCGCAACCTGTGCCAGTGTTTCACCACCCTCGTAAAAAATTTCCTCCTTATATCTAGTCTAAATCTACCCTCTTTTAGTTTAAAACCATTCCCCCTTGTCCTGTCACAACAGGCCCTGCTAAAAAGTTTGCCACCATCTTTCTTATAAGCCCCCTTTAAGTTTTGATAGGCCACAGTAAGGTCTCCCCAAAGCCTTCTCTTCTCCAGGCTGAATAACCCCAACTCTCTCAGCCTTTCTTCATAAGGAGAGGCATTCCATCCCCCTGATCATTTTTGTGGCCCTCCTCTGGACTCGATCCAACAGGTCCATGTCTTTCCTGGGCTGAGGACTCCAGAGCTGGATGCAGTACTGCAGGTGGGGTCTCACCAGAGCAGAGTAGAGGGGCAGAATCACCTCCCTCGTCCTGCTGGCCACCCTTCTTTTGATGCAGCCCAGGATACGGTTGGCCTTCTGGGCTGCGAGCGCACATTGCTGACTCATGTCCAGCTTTTCACCACCAGTAACCCCGAGCCCTTCTAGGGGTCCCTCTAACACATTCTCATATTGATGTCATGAGAACAACTCTTCTCTTTTTACACATGATGATAAACATTAGGAAAAGTGCAACAATAGTGGTTATCAGTAGCAAACCTGAGAATATAAAGATATATGAATATTACAACAGAGATAAAATATTATTCCTCTACCTAAAGAATGATCATTTGTGACGTACCTGTTCACAAGCCTTTAATTTTTCTTCCAAGATGTGAATGGTACCCTTCAGACTATCATTTTCATCTATGTAAATAAAAAACTATATAATACACTAGAAAGTACATTTTGACAGTATTATTAGCATGAAAGCAGAATAAGGATATTACTTTCATTTTTTTACTTCTCTGAACTTTAAGAAACTTTTTTTGTAGACATGATAATCATAATTTACAGAACTATATAATCTCAGTCTCAATTTTTTTAACAAGAAAATTCACAGTTTAATCATAATATTTGCCTACTACTTTGAACAGTCTTCAGCCTTCTGATAACTGATGCATTCAAGAAAATCTAGATGCAAAGTTCTTCAGCTCAGAAAATAGAAGATTATTACCATGGCTACTACAGTTTTGAATTAGGAGATGCAACTTTTTAAGTACTTGTTTCCCAAAAGCTAGAAAGTAGTATCTCAAAAAGAGAATTTAGAAAAAGCAGATAATGCTTTTTTTGATTATTAAAAGTCACTTTGAGTATTAAAAGCAGCCATATACTTCCAAGTTTTAGAGGTTTATTAATATTTATGCTAATATGCCTTGAACACACAATGGGTATAAAATTAACTACATGGTGTACAGCTAAACTGTGGTATAAAGATATAGCAAATATTTATATTTTTTTTTTTTTAAATAGCAATGAGTAATTGCTAAATTTTAATAACATTACACTGAGGATTAAGACTCTTTGGTTTAACAAAGCGATAAAAACTATGCATAAACACTTTAATAGTCCAACAGTTGAATGATACTTTCTCACTTTTTGTAAAATTGCCTGTGGTATGCTGAAATAAATTTTAAGCCCAGCTATTGACTAAAAAACCCTCACTGAGACAGAACTTCTTTTACATGTGGATTCTAAGTAGGATACTAGCAGTAGACATTTATTAAGCATATAGACCACCAAAATTTGCACAGGATTGATTTTAGATACATTTTTTTTCCTTTCTGTTTGGCTGCCAGTGAGTTTCTCTCTCTGAAACGAAACAGTAAATACAAACAAAAAATTTAAATGCCTGCTCATTCTAAATTACAGTACAGTATATAGAAGAACATTTTTGCTTTTACCTTTTACGTTACACAGGTTTTCAATGGTTTGTGTTAGACCCTTTATCACATTCTGTAGAGTAGTACATTCTAAAATAAGTGAAAAATCCAGTATTTTTGAATAATTTCTTCACCATTTTGATTTTATATTTTGTTTATAAACTTTTCTAAAATATTTTTAATCACCTTGAGTAAATATTAGTCTAATTCTTCTTACTGACTATACAAATAACAATAACTATAATAAATAACTATACAAACAGTTTTACAATAGATTAAAAACAATTTTATCAAGCAATACGAACAATTGCATAAAACTATTACATTTTTGTTTCTAGCCAGAAAATAAGGATGTTATTTTTTTCTGAGCAATAATGGAAGTTTTCTATATTAGTATTCCAGGAATTTAATGTAATTAATGAAACGGAGGCTTACTTTCCCGATAGCATTTTTGCCAATATTCTTTTTAACAAGACCAACATTATCCACTCCTTACAGCTTCTCACCCCCTTTTTAGTGCGTGTTAACGTTCATCTTGTGGCTCAGCATAAACTTGCAGAGATTCAGAATATGCTACTATATCCCTGTTATCTTATTTTAAACAAAATAATTATGTGTGTGTGTATGTATATACATGCGTCTTGTTATCAGTTTACATATTTATATTTCATAGTTTTACTTTTCTAAATTGTATTTTTAATATTTGGATGCCATAGGACTGCCTGTAATATAACATTTGGTTTTCATTAAATACTATTTTTATCCCTATGTTCCTTGTAACCTTGCCAGTAAAGTTACAAAACATTCAAAGACTGGGAAGACAGGGGACACTAAAACTGAGATTGCTTACTCTTAAAACCTTTTTCTATTTCCAGAGTACCACTGCATTTCTTAAGTGGCTTTTAATTTCCACAACAGATCAAGTACACTAAATAACAGTTACCCATCTCAGAAGACCAAAGCTCTGTTGAAAATTGTAGATGATCTAATTAAAGAGTACATTACAAATAATGGAGTCGGGAAGATGAATTAAAATCCCGGCTCAGAGATTCAGTTCTCCACTCAATCTTTTTGACTTTTAGTCTATTCTTCCATCAAGTCCACTTTTCACACAGACAAGTACGTTAGCCAGCTGTATTCTCCCGTTCCATGCTTTCAAAAAAACAGTAGAGGGAGCACGAACAGCACAAAAACATTGCCTGCCCTCAGTTCCTGAACTGGATCAAAATCATTTGTGGAAAAATCCTATTCAAAATCTGAAGCACTAGGTTAGCACTAGGTTAGCCCATTTGTACCAACTAGTCCTACTACAAATATTCTCCTATTTGAAAATGTATGGAGATAAACCTAAATGCTTGTAATTATGCAAAAATTGGAAAGACATCTATGCATTTGAGTAAACAATAGGACAGCACCTGGTCTTACAATGAATCACAGCTATTTAAGTGCAAGCCACTCGTTTGACCAGTCGCAAGAATATCTGCTTATCTATCTTTATCTTTAAAGGACCAAAATCCCTTATGTAATTACAGTTGTGACTGGAAAAAATTACTGGGAACCCAAAAGTTTTGCTTGCCTACATTAAGGAAGAAAAAGCAAAATTTTGCTAAATGGTTGCAGCTTTATGGATCACTGGCATAGCATCTGTTATGGATTCTGTGTGGTTCCTTCCCTGTAAAGAATACTCCTTACGTGCAGAAAGACTGAACAGCCTAAGTGCTCTTTTTCCATGTTTAACATCTATAATTTATTGCAGTTTCTTCCATCTGCATTTATAATTGAAGCTATTGGCTTTTTTTATAGGTCAATTACATCAACTACTTTTTCATTTAACACCTTTGAAACACTAAGTCAACAAATATGCAATCCTGAAGATGCTAAATAGAGACACCTTAAGTGTTCCATAGACAATAATGTGATTGCTTTCTTTTTAAAAACTACAGTAAATTTTAGTTCAGAATTGTAGCCTGCACCACAAGAGTCCATTTAGTCACCATAGGAAACGTTTTTTTTTATGCCAGACTTCCGCCTGTCTTAAGTGGATCTGTAATGATTTACACTAAACAAAAACAGTGGTTCTGCATCTCACCTTTGTTTAGCAAAGAACATATCAAGACAAAACAAAGCTAATTTATGACCTTTCAGAACATGTATACACTTGCCCAGTTGCTCGTCTTTTTCCACCTTACGTTGGTTAAAGTGCTTCACTCTCCTCTCCCTCTTCAGCTTTAGAAGTTTTCCTTCTTCCTTTGCATTTCCTTCAGCACTCCTGTTCTTTTACCTTACACAATTCTAGAGAGAGACTTCTGGCAATCAAGGTATCAAGAAGTCCTCAGGTTCTCACTTACACTTGTTAGAGATTTCTTGGGGTGTGAAATGCTATTCCTATATCTGTTTTTCATAACTAGCAAAGAGTTTTTTCAGCCAGGATAAAATTCCACTTCCTCCACCCCACCACCACTAGCAGCCACAAACCTTTCAGGGTAGGCGGAACAGCAGCATTTCCTTCCATAGTGCTCTTTCTCTCTGGTGAACCATTCACCAGCATGTGGTCTCTCCTGTTTTTTCCATAGCTGTTCTGTGAATTGCTTTGTGGTCTACTGATAAGCCTTCCATTCTAAGGCTGAGTTGTTCACCTATCCTGTAAATTTATTTGCTCTTGCGTTCATAATTCATAATAGGATGAAATTGAGAATGCTCTTCAACTTGAGAATGTACATACAATAAGATTGTATGTTGACACTGCTCATCACGAAATTGACGCAGCTCTCCAAACTCAGCAATTTCAGTAGCCTTTGGGCCAACTCTTCAAATGATACTTTCAGGAAATGTGGGTTCTGGGAAGCAGCTAGGAGATATAAGGCTAGGAGACATCTTTTTTCCCAAGCCACAGTTGGCAATATCACTGTATAAAAGCCATTCTCACAACTAGAATCTGTTGGAATAACTGTTGCCAGAATAAGAAAGGAAGTATCAATGCTACATTTGGTCCCTTGCATCTTCTGTTCTGTGCAGGATCCCTCTATATCCCCATCAATAATAAAGAGTGTTTTTTTAATTCCACAGTGCTTTGACTTTCAAAAACATTTTACAAAGAATCAAACTATTAGATGCAGCACCTTCTGAAGGGTCAATGTTGCAGGTGAATTTGATAAAGGTGTGAAGACCATTTCTATCAATTTCAAAAAGAAAAAGCAAAATGCTTTAGAAACATTATATACTTACTATAAATTTATAATCATGACACCAACTGTAATGTCCTTTTGAAATACTTTTAACGTTACAGTCACTGCTGACCTCCAGTAACATAGCAACTGTTTACCTGAAGATTCCTCTAACAGCATCCACTGCAGAGTATGGCAATTTCCTGCCCAGGATGGTTTGTGAAACTCTGCTCTCTGATCACCATTAATGAATACAGTTAAAAAATACAAACTTATAAACACTTCATGCCATGATACTTGAAGTGTTTACCTTACTGGTAAGCACGTTAATCTAATGTAACAGCCATGATAACTGTCTTAATTTCTAAATACATTCTATCCCTTTGGCATCTCTCATTTACCTTTTACTTCCTTACCATCAAGTAAGGCTGGATCGATGGGCCGAGGCCAATT